>NW_013667799.1:128097-133646 GCF_000517525.1 Limulus polyphemus | reverse complement strand
AACATTTGTTTTTTTTAAGTTCCATAATGAACAAAACATTTCTAGTGTAGCTGTATTTTTGTTTATCAGAAATATAAATTTAACCACTAATTACACTAGGTTGCAACATTTGTTTTTTTTAAGTTCCATAATGAACAAAACATTTCTAGTGTAGCTGTATTTTTGTTTATCAGAAATATAAATTTAACCACTAATTACACTAGGTTGCAACATTTGTTTTTTTTAAGTTCCATAATGAACAAAACATTTCTAGTGTAGCTGTATTTTTGTTTATCAGAAATATAAATTTAACCAACGTTAAAAAGACAAAATAGAATACTTGAGTGCTGTGTACATAATATACCCAACCTATAAAGTAAATTTTAATAGCATAAAGTAAAACAAAGCATATTATTTTCAGAATTACATGGTAATATAACTATTGTAGGCTTTGGCAGATCAAAGTTTCCTCTGATATTCACCATTTGAAAATTTTGACAAAAACTTTTCCATATATTTTTTTAAGATAATCTGAACATTTCCTACTTGGCAATTTGCTAATGTTGATATACCCATGTGGTCCCATTTTGTCTTGTTTTTAAAATATACAGTAAATACCTCCCTCTGTATGTTAAATCAATTATTAAATCATAAAAATGTTTTACTGTCACTAATAATGGTAATAATGTTTTTATTCAAAATACATCATAATTGCAATTAGAAACAGGCTAGTTAGCCAATTTATTTATGTATATTGTTTGAATATGATAAATAATAAATTAATATTCAATAAATAAATTCAGTATATATTACCATCATCTGTTGTACTTGCTAAACCTAACCACGTTTTGTCTGATGTCTTCTCATCGAAGAAAATTTTTGTAGCTTTCAAACATATATCTAACATACAAACATTGTATAAACAAAACAAACATTTAAGGAAGCTAGACAA
Source organism: Limulus polyphemus (assembly GCF_000517525.1). NCBI lineage: Eukaryota > Metazoa > Arthropoda > Merostomata > Xiphosura > Limulidae > Limulus > Limulus polyphemus. The sequence continues at coordinate 132,715 of NW_013667799.1, read as the reverse complement.
AATTCCCAGCTCTGCAAATATACATGTAACAAGGATGACAGGCACAGGAAATAGACAAGGTGATAAAATATCAAAACAAATATAATTTTGAATGATAACTGAAAACAAAAGAAAAAAATGTTATTCAAAATCACAATAATTAGTTCCCCTTTTCTCAGAGGAATATATAATGACACTTACCTAAACCTTCAACTTTTTATTAACCAATACTAATTAACTACCAAATAACTGAAAAGTTAATGATACCAAGTATTATACTGCATATTGGACAAAAAACAGGCAGATATCACACAACTTCACTTGTATGCAAGTAATATTATTCTAACCATTATGTTCCACTTACCCTTATTGTTTCTCTAAAATTATGTCATTCACCTGCCAAGCTTTTTACAATAGCCAGAATCCTTAAGAAAGCAGTACTTCCTTGAGAGATACTAAAAGTCACTAGCCAATTAGCTTAATAAATTTTATGTTGGCTCTCTCATGTGTGCATTATGTTAAATTTAAGGCTAGTCCAAATAGCTGAGAACAAAAGAACAAAGAATGAGAAGCTTTCTCAGTTCTTCAGTAAATGTATTCAATCTTCGTTAACTTAAAATCACAGTCAAATCCCCCGTAAAAGCAAAAATTTGTAAGATTGAGACACAAATTGGAGATCAGTGAAGTATTTATGGAAAATCAGTAGAAGAATTTCACATAAGCTCATAAAATAACAACAATTCATACAGGCATGAAATGAAAACAAAATTGAAACAATTGTGCTAAATCATGAGTCAGCAGATCTCGTAATGACTACAAAGCATGTTCACACAAACAACATGTGTGATACTTTTTGCTATGATATAGGTCCACCTTATCTCTCTTTGGTTAACTTGTGTTCAGGGTTACTGATGAGGAGTGGAATTCTCCAAAACTAAAATAACCCCAAAACACGCATAGATCAAAGTGTAGATTGAACTGGACCTCGCTTGAACTTGGACTTTGAGATTAAATAATTTTTGAAATACTAAATTTATTTATTAGGTCTGCAATAATAAAAGTTCTTTACAAGATATACTTGCAAGCAGCTTGTGCATGATATAATTTGATATTGTAACAGCTACATGTTTGCCATGTGACTTACAGCTTTGTATGGCAGGATTATTAGTTAAACACAATTGGAAAGGCAATAAAACAATGAAATTAAGTAGAAACAGGTGTATACAAATACAAGCTTTAAGCTATTTAGATAAACAGTTGTAGTTCTCTGTTGCAGTCTGCAGTCAATACGTTGTACATTTGCTGTTATATGAAACTTATATACAAGTTTTCTTCATTACCCATTCAAGAGAATGGAGTCTTAAGGCAAAACGTCACAGTGATGCCTGCTACAAGCACGAAATAGAAGAAAATATGTCTTTAGAGAAAGATGGTACAGGTTATAGGTCGCTAAAGGTTCTAGTGGAGGGTAGGGGCATATGAAAAACTGAGAATTAAACAGAGGTCTGAAAGAAGTGGTTAAGAAAAGCAAATCATGAGAAAAGTTTGGAAGAAGTCTGTAAGAACAGGAGAAAAAGAAATGGGGAAGAAGTGAAAGGTTGTTCATAAAATCCTAGAAAGAGATTGGGCCATTCCTAACTCAAAGTATCCACACAATAAACTACGGAGTCCTAGTCCAGGAAAGTGATAATATGGTGATGAGGGGAGTTGCAAGAGCATTGATGAGAGTACTCCCAAAGTGGGAACAATTCCACTGAAACACTAGAGGATGCAAGAGAACATTCTGTGGGAGGATCTGGTCTATGCTGATCCATTACCAACTTCAAAACTCCTGGGACAGAACAGGCTGACAACTGAATGTTGTGGCCATGAACTCATATAAAAGACAGAAATCAGAGGCCCTAAGAGCAAATATCTCCATGTTAAATGACAGAAGCAGCAGCAGTGGAATTGTTAGAATAGACAGTAACAAGATAACCAGACAAACAACAAAGAAGATGATGGCAAACTCATTGAGCAGCCAACATTTCAAAGACAGTGATATGGAGAGAACACTCCTCTGGAGACCAGATCCAGAAAGGGTGCAGGTGTCCAGAACCAAACTTCTCCTGGACAGAGAAATATAAGTGAAAAGATACAAGGCCAGGTAAAGTGAGAGAAGAGGAAAGCCTAGTGTCATGTGGGATCAGTTGAGCCACCATGACAGCAAGAGGTGAAGAAGACAAACACAAGACAAGAGAACACCAGATCTCTGGATATATTCCAGTGATCATCCAAAGTACATTGAAAAGAGGAACAAGAGAATTGGAAAAAAGGCAAGAGTCCTCAAAACATACTTAAACCCTTGCGCAGGAAGGGAAGGAGACATTAGAGCATTGGTCAGCGGAAGCTTCATGTCTAGAAGATGTAAAGGAGAAGACTGAGCCTATCACTACAAATGAGTAGAAAAACTCCCTTTCAAAATACAATGATTTTTTTTGTTATTTCAAAACACATATTTAAAACCTAAAAAAATAATTTTGTTTTGCATTCTCCACATGCAAAATTTGATAAGGCTTAGCAATTTATGGCAAGTCATAAATGAGTAGAAAGTTCGTAACTAGAAGAGATAACTGTTTGCTATACTTCATTTACTGTACTATGTTTTAAGGAAAATAACTGAAATTTAAGAACTTATTTGTAAATAGTATTAATGTATATGCATATATAATGTATTATAACTGAAATGTGACTACTTTAGAAAATGCTGGTCCACTAGAACACGGCCAAGACAGGTCACTTCGTAAAGGCCAGTTTTATATTGGATACAGTAAGATAAGTGCATGTGCACCATGTCATTCAATTTCTGTAATGTCAGTCAGACACTGTTGAAAGGTCAATAAAATAAAAAATAATATATATATAAATGTAAAACATTATGAGATTTAAGCTATTTAGACTAAACACATAGTTTTGTGTTATAATTTGTTGTAATTGTAGAATGCAAAAAAGCTTAATTTATATCTATTTCTTTTTTTTTTACAGTGGTTATGAGGTCGGTAGAATCAACCAAACTCATACAAAGATACATTAGTGAAAATAAGAGATAAAATATAAAGTTCATTTTTCTAAAAAACTGTTTGATAATTATCTGGAGGATATTAAGAGGTTATGGAGATTTCGCATATGAAATTGGACAATTTTCTGATGCATAAAAATATTTTTAATCTTAAAATTAAAATTACTTCGCATGTTGGATAGTCAATATTAGAAAATAAAAATACACAAGCAAATAATTAAGTAAAAATTGTTAAAACATAATTTAAAAATCTGATACTTCGTGGATGAATGCCTTGTGATGTTTAATGATAATCTGAAACTTTTTGTGAAGATATATGTACATCTTAAAAAGTTACAGTATAACTGCTTTATGGTTACTTTTGGGAATATGCACTGAGTGGAATCCACCCACCTGTATTAGAAGGGTTAAGTGAATCACTGGGTGGATAAAAATTAAGTTGGAAAGCTTTACTAGCCAACCCAAATGAGATGACTCCTAAGATGACAAGGAGATTGTAGTGGAAATATACACCCAATAAATGCATCCTCACAGAAGATGGCCCGAGAACTTGACCGAAACCATATGGGACCATAGCCAACCCAAAGGGAAGGGCCTGGAACTGAAAAGTATTATCATCATGGGCAAATCAGAGAAAATGACAGACAGTCAGAAAAACAGAAGAGAACATCCACCTTAAAATGAGAAAACCATCTATCTAGAACAAAGGGGTGATTAGAAATTCATGCAATGAAAACAGAACAATGATAGGTCACCAACTGCTCATCTTTGTGAGAATGATAAAAGAGAAGAGTAAAATGGCAGATTGGAGTTGAGGAACTGGTCCACATCATTAATAGCCTCAAGAGAATATACAGCCTCTTTCAGACATCAAAAACATAAGGGATTTCAGGGGGATGCAAAGAGTAGAATGCATGTAGAATGACAGGGTAAGTTCTCGAGAAACACGTATGTAACCCAAGCATACAGGTGCAAAAAGTGAAAAAGTAAACCTCTCACCACACTGATGGCTCCAGAAACAAGTAACCTATGTGGTCCATGACACATAGCCTCAGAAAATATCAAGGGGCAGGAGAGGAGGTGATTCTACAAGGCTTCTGAGGATGAAAAAGCCTGTTTGGATCCCCAACCAAGCAAAGCAGAAAACCAAAGTGAGCAAAGGATACTGCTGATGAGCTGCCTCAAGTCAAATTTCAAAAGTACAAGAAACTCACCTGGAAACTTCATCATGAAAAAAAAGTGAGATAAGACTGAGGGAAGCAACTCCACAATGTAAAACAACCAAGCAAGTCCAAGAAGCCAAATTAACTGGGAAATAATGGAAGATTTTAGTAGATCAAGACCAAGGTGGAGAATAGTCAGTGCAATTTTCTCCAATGAAGTTGTTGGGTTCAGCATGTAGAACCACTGAGAGATGAAACACAGGCAGATAGCAAAGAAGCTAAGGGCAGGAGAGACAAAGAACGAGAAGACTGTGATTCCCAACCTGTGGTCCGCGAACCCCTTGGGGTCCGCGAAGATAATACCATCTTGTTAAATAAGCAAGTTTTTTTAATTGCACACTTAGTTATATGTCTTTTA
>NW_013667799.1:124454-127510 GCF_000517525.1 Limulus polyphemus | reverse complement strand
TTTTAATTTTTTTTTAGTTTCTTTAATCTTTATCTGCTTTATTCTTGGTACATAGGCCTTGATCATTGTCAGAATGATAAAATTTGAAATTAATTATTGAAATCCAAACACTGGATTAAAAATGATGGAGAATAGTGCTGTCAAAAAACCATATCATAGACCATTGATTCCCAACCTGTGGTCCCCGAACCCCTTGGGGTCCACGAAGATAATACCATCTTGTTAAATAAGCAAGTTTTTTTACCTGCACACTTAGTTATATGTCTTTTATTTGATAGTGAAAAATGGAAAAACAAGTTAATTATTAGTAAGAAAAACAGTTTGTTGGGTAGATGGAATCTTTCAAGAAACATGGGGTCCGTGGGGAAAAATAATAATAAAAGGGGGTCCTTGGTGGTGAAAAGGTTGGGAACTGCTGTCATAGACTCTTAAACATGTGTCCCAAAATCATATATCATTAAGAGAAGAAAACAAATTACGATAAGTAAAGATAAAAAATTAAAATCAGAAGTTCTAATTTAAATGTTTGAAACAAGACATTTAAAATAATAGACACAAAAAAAAGTCTGAAGCTAAACAGTAAAGTGGAAAGAACGAGTTTTTATTAATACATGAGGTGCTCATGGGATCCACTGAGCATACAGAATGTGTCACCTTCCTATTGGTGAAAGGCTATAGTCTAAAGCTGATTAATTCTTTGACTAGCACAGTACATGTTAATATGTGTAGGTGTGGGAGTTATATTCAAGGTTTGGTAAATGCAAAAATCTTTTTTACCAGTGGCTTAAGGTAATAGTTATCAGTTCTGTGGAGAGTTAAGTGGCAGTCCTGAAGGAGTGGTTTTTAAGAATTCATAAGCAATAATTTTTATAAGTGTTATTTCTATATCTTTAAAATAAATCTATATTTTTTTCTATGGATTGTTTGTTTGTTTGGAATTAATCACAAAGCTACACAATGGGCTATCTGTGCTCTGCCCACCACGAGTATCGAAACCCGGTTTCTAGAGTTGTAAGTCCGCAGACATACCGCTGTGCCACTGGGGGGGGGGGGGCTTTTCTATGGACTCTGACTCTATTTCCATGAATCTCATGTAAATTTCCTCAAGTTAGAACCTGTGCAAATTTGTCACTGAATGCTGATTCCATGGTATTTTAAACAAATACTATTTGTCATGGGTCGGCAACTAAACAGAAACAAGCCTGTTACACCTATAAGATCACAGAGAATCTGAATTATCCACAAAGCTATCCAGTGCATTAGCCAGACAAACACAATTTAAGAGTTACTTCATTTCATTCATACACTATTATCCTTTGTATGTGGAGGATGTGAAGCGAAATAATTTTTTCTCTAACTGAATTCTTTATTCCAAACATAAGTTTCCTCGTGTTAGTAGCTTGTGTGCTTAATCTACAACTGCATAACCTGGATATAAATTTGCAATTTGTCTGAAGTCGAACCCAACGAATATGTTCATCAGCCACGTGTTACGCTTGATGTAAATTAAAATGTGAATAGTAAATGATTTGTTTGATTTACAATGGAGCTTAGTTCTTATTGGTACTGGACATTTGCTAGAATTGTAAGTTAATTGCTGTGTTACACCAAACTACAATTCTTGAAATGCTAGTAAAATCTGAAACTTTTTATCTTATTATTTTTGAGTTTGACAAAGCATTTTGACTATATTGATTCAATTAAGAATTACTACAAAAATATCACAGAGGTTTAGTTGAAGCATAGTTTTGCTTAAATGACACTTACTGTTCACTGATGCAAATACTCAAACACAAGCACTAAAGTATTACTGTGTAATAACAAGGTACAAAATATCTGGGTTCACATCGCAATTTGCAAATTAAAACAACCCCAGCAAATCACTTTCCTCTTTGCTTAGCATAACATGCGAATCATTTCTTTCTTTCTCTTGTATGTTGTCTTTGAAACCTCCAACAACACAGTGAAAGTACAATAATGTTTCAGTTTGATATACAAAAGCCAAAGCTGATGTTCATTTCTTGGAAATTCCCACCAAACAGCACATACAGTATTTTTATTAAAAGTACTTCACTAGGAAATGACTTTTGTATGTGAAAGACTTGTAATATTAACTGAAAAACTGCCAATTTTGTGAAGATATACCCAATATATAGAGAGTTATGAGTATTAAATTGATGTCAACTTTAAACAAGTACAGAAGGTCATGTGACTCAGTAAAATCAACCAACCCTGTGTCGAAATATTTAAGTAGTTAGCACACAAGATCACCTACAAAATTTGTAATATTTTCAAAACGAGACCCAAAACTCAAGTGCTTTCGAATAGTTGACTATTCCTCTTCAGGAGAATAAAAGATTATGCTTTATGAATGTGATGAATATATAGGCTTGGAAGTCGATGTCACGTAAACTGGATGCTCAATACGAGTTGGCCTTGAGAGCTAACTAATCATAACCTAGAGTTGTCTGTGTTTAGTTTTATACTAAAGAGGTGTGTAAAGTTCATAAAAGACTTGTATGGGACAATAGTTATAAGAATTGTTAACTAATTTCTAAAAAGATAAAAATAAAATAAAATAAACAATAGAAATAAAATTAAATATCTGCAAAAGGCAGTGGGAAATAGAGAAAATAATAATGTAGCTCAATATATAGGAAATCAAGAAGAATAATACTAATAGTATATGGAAGTTAAGTTTAATATTTTAGTTAGCCTTGTTTATGGAAGTGTAAGTTTAATATTTTAGTTAGCCTTGTGTATGGAAGTGTAAGTTTAATATTTTAGTTAGCTTGTGTATGGAAGTGCAAGTTTAATATTTTAGTTAGCCTTGTGTATGGAAGTGTAAGTTTAATATTTTAGTTAGCCTTGTGTATGGAAGTGTAAGTTTAATATTTTAGTTAGCTTGTGTATGGAAGTGCCAAGTTTAATATTTTAGTTAGCCTTGTGTATGGAAGTGTAAGTTTAATATTTTAGTTAGCCTTGTTTATGGAAGTGTAAGTTTAATATTTTAGTTAGCCTTGTGTATGGAAGTGTAAGTTTAATATTTTAGTTAG
>NW_013667799.1:103206-123454 GCF_000517525.1 Limulus polyphemus | reverse complement strand
CCTTGTGTATGGAAGTGTAAGTTTAATATTTTAGTTAGCCTTGTGTATGGAAGTGTAAGTTTAATATTTTAGTTAGCCTTGTGTATGGAAGTGTAAGTTTAATATTTTAGTTAGCCTTGTGTATGGAAGTGTAAGTTTAATATTTTAGTTAGCTTATGTAGAGTACATTGCATAATAACTATCTTGTTTATCCATCAGTGTTATGATTTGCAGTTTTATACAGGTTTGCCCTTGTTAACCTAGCTTTATCTTTATTTCATTTAAATATTATCAAAACCAATCTGTAAGCTCTCAAATAACTTTATGGACAATTTAAAGTATTTTACCTGATTATTATTGTTGTTGGTATCATATGATTTGAATGATGGAACAGATCTAGAAAAAAAAAAAAAAACTTATGAAAAATCTCATACAAACAAAACTAAATGTATTTCTCTTTACATTCACTGTTTAAAGAAACTCGAGATAAACGGAATTTAAAAAAATAATTTGTTTTGTAGTGACTTCTAGCATGCAGCAAGACCAGAGAGATTTTATGAAACCATCACTTCCAATGAAAAAGTTTATTTAAAATTCTAAAATAAAGTTTACTTTTGTGCAACCTCAGTACATTTTTCTTTAAGGAACTTTACCTGTTTATCCTCTATATTTTTCAAGGAAATATGCTTTATTAATGATTTAGAAAACCGACATCAGTGACTTGAAAACTCCCTACCACATCCATATTTCAATCTCCTAGTGTATAAAGGTAGTAAATGGCATGTGATGAAACCCAGTTTGTTCTATTCATTATTTTCACATATATAGTAAACCATTAATATTTTCTGAAATACAAGAATATTAAGTTTTTTTTTTCTGAAACATCATTGTTAGATAACTAAATAAGAACCTTAAATTAGCATCTGGAGATGAATCAAGTATTAAACTGATAAGAACGGGTTGTTTATAAAGTTTAAAAAAAACAATTAATAGACCTACATTCTTGAATTTTTGTAAGATACAAGTTATATTTAGAAATATTTAACACAAAAATTAATTTTATTCTGTAACATATGAATTGTACATGTATCAGTAACAAGTTTTCTTTTGTCATTGCTATGTTATCCACCATTCTGTTGTAAATGAACAGAGAGCTGTTCACAGTTTTGTTAACAATTTGCACATCCTGTCATCTTGCTCATGGCCATCCCCATGGTTTCTGAACTATACAATTTAAAAGCCCTTGACTGTTGTTATTCAGTTTAAATGTGGTGATATGCAAGCACAGGTGGTGCTTAAAACTTACACATTCTTGAAGTCACATCATAGGACTTTATGATGCAAAGTTATCCTATTCAATGATTGTAAAAGCATAAAATGATGAAATTTCAGGATTTCAAAGAAAGGAATATTTGTTGTGTTTAGCAGTATCAATGAAGCATGATACCAGTGACTGGACACCAAAGATAGTGAAGAAAGTTAAACAGCTTGTTACCAGAAATAATCTAAGAACATTGCAGCTAAAGTTTGAACCTCCCATGAAATTGCTAAAAGATAATTCAAACAGATTTAGGTCTACAAAAGTTTAACAACAGCCATTTTCACAACATTCTCTTAAAGCACAAAGCCAAGAGAAAGAATTAACTGCATAAAATTGAACAACCAATATAAGGAATGTCACAAATGGGAGTATGTCTCTAAAGTGGATGAAGCATATGTCTACTTAAGTGTCTGCAACAAAGTCTGGGAAATTTATTATTATCCTGCCAGTGACATATTTCAAATATGGTAGAGAACATGTCACATTTATGGTAACAAGTTACAGCTATAATGGTAAGTTATACATCTAGACATTCAAGAAAAATGTCAAGGTTAACTCTGAATGCCATCGATCTGATCTATTGATAATCATTACACCATGGGGAAAAATTGTGTGGGCTGGATTTCAAATTAGACGAATCAAGACAAAGCATCCGGACACATGTTATAGTCAACGTGCCAGTTCTTATGGAGTTCTGTGCCTTTGGATTCTCAAACAGACCCAAATATGCTTGGAAAGCATGTAAAGAGCAGGAGAGCAGCATTGTTTCAGTATATTGTTCATACCATTGATATTGGACTGCAGAAGGATGGGACTGGAAGACTCGCACATTAATCCTTATATCATTACCATTGATATTGGACTGCAGAAGGATGGGACTGGAAGACTCGCACATTAATCCTTATATCATTACCATTGATATTGGACTGCAGAAGGATGGGACTGGAAGACTCGCACATTAATCATTTTATCATTACCATTGATATTGATGTTCCTATGTAGATAACCCAAATTAATCATCAGTATGGTTGCATGTATGTGGAATATTTTCTACCTTTATTAATTACAGATATTAGTAATTTTGTAAAATAGCAAAATGCAAAATATTTCACATGAGTAAACAATAAAACAGACTAGGATTCCTTCAGCTATGTACTTATCAGAAGAAAGTGTACACACATCCTTTGTTAATATTTTTTAAATGTTTTTACTCCCCTTAATTTATTTTTTGTTTTTCACAATTGCACAAAAGTACAAAATCCTCTATTTTCAAGTTTCATAAGCTGGGAAAAAATTTAAATTATGTTACTTCTTAAAAAGTATTCAAAACATTCCCCCTAATGCCACTTTGCCTGTTTTCTAACACATGTATATATATTTTCCAGTTCAAACACCTTTTTAAAAAACTGTGAGAACCTAAGATTTTTTCAACTCTTATAAGACTACCTGTATTAATAGAAACCAATAATGTGTACAAATACTTATAAATGACCAGCTAAATCAAGAAGGTTATCTTTGAGTCTCACACACCTGAAATGGCCATCTAAAAACACAGAAAACTAAACAGAAAAAAAAATTGTAAACAAAAAATAATTGTCGGGATAAATAGTTATGGCAACTTACCCATTACGAGTAATTCGAGATACAGGAGGTTGAGGTGCTGGTCGAGTTGGCATATGGGACATAAGTTTCAAAATTATATAAATTATACACGTAACAAGGTTTTCTTTAGGTTGGGTTATCTGAAAGAAAAATCAAATGTTTTTTTATAGTTTTAAAATAGTATTGTAGAATTTTACTTGAACTAAAAATCAAAATTTTTATCATTAAATTATAACTCAAAAAAGCACTTACCTGTGAACATTCACAATTGTTAGGAACAGGGACCTGAGATGGTAGCCATGTTAGGTTCCATTTTTACCTTTATCTCACACAACTCACAGTCAACATAAGAACTACCATAAAAAATACCACCCAAACAGAGATGATAAACAGTGGCAAACACCTACTGACAGCAATAACTCAGTCATTGCAACTATTAAATTATTACAATGGGTGCTATCCTTATGAAGACAATATCCACAAAAAAGTAAACAGATTAAGAGACACATTCTGAGTGCTGAGTGTGAAGCTTCCTCACCAAGCACCAAGACAGCATTTAGACACAAGAGTTATGAAATGCATCATTAGATTTTTACTGTGTATCAAAGGATTCCCATCATTAAATACATGAACACATTTTTAAAATCACCAAGGTTTGCAAGTGAAATTCATTTTGTTGATCAAATTATAACAAAGTGAAAATAAAAGTAAAAGAGAATACTGGTAAGCTCCAAATTTCAATTGGAACCATATCCTTTAAAGTGGCATGAGAAGATGCCACCAGTGATGAGAACATACTTGGTAATTTCCACGTGCCAGTTGGAAAATGTAATCCAAATGAACATCAAAAAATATCAACAGGTGGCAAATTTGATTTAATATGATATGTAAACAAGATTCACCTCACAAGAACAATCTCACAGACCTTAAACGGATGAGTAGCTTAATTTTCACAGTTTTAGAATTAAAATGAATTTCAAATAGGTACCTAGTAGGGAACTAAAAAAACACAATTACAGTGTAGGAAGATAAGTTATTTAGAATGTGAAAAAAGAAAAAAAAACTGGAGCCAAGCACAGTCAGAGTAGAATCCAAAATTGGAAATTAATTTTTAGAACTGAAGTGCATGGAGAATGAGTGAATTACACCAGTTTCGTAAAAAGAAAATGCTGAACCTATAGGACACTCAGAAAGAAGGCATTCTTTTCAGTAGGGTATTTCTTCACTTATGACAACCTTGTTGATGGCAAAAGGAAAGGAAACTATCTGGCAACACCCAACGCCCCCTTTTATTTATTTCTTTTTGAACTACTGACTAGAGAGAAGGCAACTGGTTGATAAAAGGTAATTTATTCATCATAAACTGTTGAATAGAGGGAAGGCAACTGGTTGATAAAAGGTAATTTATTCATCATAAACTGTTGAATAGAGGGAAGGCAACTGGTTGATAAAAGGTAATTTATTTATCAGTTTAATCACCAAGCTCTAATGAGCACACAGGACTGCGATGCCCGTTTCAGGGGACTAAACAAGCACATGATCACACTCTTCCACAGCATCTTATTGACATTGTGGTTGTTTGACCTGCTCTGGGAACAAAACTATCTTGTTGATCCACCAGTTCTTGTGAATAACAGTAAAGTTAATTAAAATAAGATAATAATAATAACAAAAAATAATGTTAAAAAAGTAAAAATAAAATAAATAATGTTGCATTATTAATTCTTACCCCAAAACTCTGATTTCTAAACTATTAACTAAAATTGTTAATGATAATTACATTTCGTTTGATTTATCTGGTTCACACCATAAATATTATTGTTAATGAAAATTGATATATATATATTGCCCAAACCACTACTATGTATGTTATATCTAACGATAACTACATTTTAATTGATTTATCTGGTTCACACCATAAACATTATTGTTAATGAAAACTGATATATATATATATATTTCCCAAACCACTATTATGTCTGTTATATCTCACGATAACTACATTTTAATTGATTTATCTGGTTCACACTATAAATATTATTGTTAATGAAAACTGATATATATATTGCCCAAACCACTACTATATCTGTTATATTCCACGATAACTACATTTTAATTGATTTATCTGGTCCACACCATAAACATTATTGTTAATGAAAACTGATATAAATATATTGCCCAAACCACTACTATGTATGTTATATTCACGATAACTACATTTTACTTGATTTATCTGGTTCACACCATAAATATTATTGTTCAGCTTTAAATACATACCAACTGAAAACAAGACTGCTAGTACTACTACTGTTCACGATAGTAAGGATGTGACCTAGTGGCCATTGATTACATAAAGTTCTAGCCATAGTGATACATGTTTATCTAACTTGGATAAATGATAGGTATCTTTAAATTAATATATTGCTTGCTTATTAACAAGCTACACATGTAACCAGATAAAAAAAAGTTATGGCAAGTTAATATTCACTACTCTTTGCCTCCCAGTGGCACAGCGGTATGTCTGCAGACTTACAATGCTAGAAACCGGGTTTCGATACCTGTGGTGGGCTGAGCAAAGATAGCACAAACAAACTACAAACTACAAACAAACACTATTCTTTATTTGGTAGAAATAATTTTGTATGCTGAATAATTTCCTCATTTCACTGTGTGTATCAGAAGTTACTATACATAGGTTAATAACAGTATAACGCTATTAAATCAATAACTTATTTCCATGAAAAGTACTACTGTTTATATATGACTAGGTCTAGTGAGACAAACAGCATTGAAAAGGAAAACAAAAGTCTGGTTGTTGTCATATGCTGTTTAAACACTGCCAAGTGAAGTAAACTTCAAGTTGTTAGATTTATTGATCTCTCACTGTGCACGTGTGTTGCTACAGTTTCTTTAAGCCTGTACTGTAAAATATAAATGTATTGATCATTTTAATGTGTTATTTCTAAACTTCCATTCTTGACAACAACTTTTTGCTTAAAAACTTGTAATGTTTTTATACTTACAAAGTTATTTTTATGTATTTCACACTGATGATAGAATTACAAAAAATTCTAAAACTTCTTTAGTTAAAGAATTTTTTGATATTACAGTAAATTTAATACTTCAGATTTTTCATAATACTTCAACTTCTATCATATAAATGATTTAAGTTTCCCCAAAGAGGCCCTGTACTATCCTCACAAGTTTTCTTGTAAAATATTAAATGTTGTACTGTGTTTCTTTTCACTGAACAATGTATTATCTATTGCACATTTTGACAAAAATATTAGTTTTATAACATGAAAACTGAAGCAAATTTTTTTCGATGAACAATTAGTTTATTCAGTTCTAGTAATCTCTAAAGTTTGCAGGAAGAAACCCACAAAATGGTTTTAATCATATTTTCAATTTATGGGTTTTGTATTACTTTGTGTGTATGATAAATTTTCATGCACAAAAGTTTGAAGATTAAAAAATTAGTTAAGTCTAAATCTCTTGTATCTGAAGATGGGTATCCTAAAAATATATTTTAAAAAAACAAGCTGAAAATAGGAAGATTAGTCTTATGTGTGAATAATTGATTAGTTGAATGTAATCAATTAATGGTCACTAAGATTAATCAACCAGCAGATTCTATTGATATCACCCAACTCCAAGTACAACATTTTCAATGATGATGTCAACACATTCACATTTTCCATATCTAATCCCTTAGAATGTTATAAAGTTTATAATGAGATGACTACAAACTGTTCCAACTTAAGTATACAAAATAGACATTAATTTTAAGAAAAGGGTAAGGATATGTATATCATGCACACAGGCAGTGATTATTCTGACAATATATGTGACCATTTTGGAATTTTAAGTATTACTAGCTTAAAGTTATTTGGGTAAACCAAATAGCCACATAGACAACAGTCAACAGTATACAGCCTTTTGAACAAGTTAGGTGCATGACAACAATGTATTTTAAGACTTTTTAAAAATAGCTACATGACTGCCACAGATACAGTCAAATAAAAATAGCCGAGTGACTGTCATGACTTTCAGCTATATACATGGCCATTTTGGAAGTCAAATAATACAAGTTGAATATAGATGAGCTACATAATAATCAGACCTAACCTAATATGTAAACTATAGTGTGTCTGTCTCCACTTACCACCATTCTTTGCACAATTACACAAAGGTAAACAACAAATACCATTTTTGTATTGTTACTTATGCAGACCTAAAAATGAATTTCCATATGTTTCATTTCACAAAAGAAACACAGAAGAAAATATTGCTCAAAGTAAAAAAAAAAAAACCACCTGTCATGGTTATATTAAAATGCTGACCTTATAATTTTGAAATTAATCGCTTTATCTATCGAATTCATCACTGCTATGTGATGTAAAATGCAAATACTTACAAACATACGGGTGACTGTGTATACATTTACTAGTAGAATATGTCAAAATTCAACAAAATATGTAGAGTTGTGGTTTTTAAATCAATTTGTATTTATTTAACCATGCAAAATCAAATACTTGACATATATTTTTTCTAAAAGTTTTTTAAAACTAAAACCCATCACCAGCAATGTTGATACCATGAGTACTCACCCCACCTTCAAAGGCTTTAATTAGTTATTGCTGTTTATACACTTGTCAACAACAGAATGACTTTATAACATCCTTTCTTCTAATGTTTTAATTAGTCACCCATATTTGTGCATATGTTATCAGAATCCTCAGAACCTAACAAAACACTGAACTTGTAAACAATTTTATAAAAATACACAGCAAACCTATTCAAATTTCAAATAAAAACATGTTCAGGCATGCTTATTACATGTGGATTTTCTTTGAAATATGACATTAGCATAAAATGACTTAAGCAATAATCTGGAAATCAGCTTTTAAAAAATAATTTTGATGCCACAGCATTACATTAAAATTATTATTTAAACAGTTTGCAGTAAAAAAAAGGTTCTGTTAAATTTTAACAAAACATACACACAGAAATTAACATGCATCTTTAGTAGGTTTTACACCTGTACATAAGTTTTTTGCAATTTCCTTTTCTCTTCTTCTTGATATTCATATGCAATAGATGGACAGACATCTGTTTTCCCAAATTATACTATTCTGCTAGTAGAATATGTAGAAATTCAACAAAACATACAGTTGTAATACAGACTATCAAATTCATTCTGGAAAAGTTGTTCACAAAACTTCCTTGTAAACAACATTTTCAATATTTGCACCTTCAAAAACATACATTTTAACCAATCAAATGACCATAACCTGGATGGAGCTACGTAAAGCTGACTACGTAAAAAATTATATTATTGTAAGATATGCACCCATAAAAATCAAGCATCCATCCTGTACAGAGCCGTAGTTAGGGTAGGGCAGGAGGGACAGTTACCCAGATCACTGCTGGAAGGGGGGGGGGGGCAGTTTGAGCAATAAGCCTGTTATTTAATAATTTATGCAGAACTATGCACTAGTTAGTATGTTATGGTACTTAAGTTACCACCTTCATTCCTTATTCTTCAACTATGTCATCTTGTTCTTCGGTTATAACATATATCATAATTAGTTTTATATTTTCTATTGTTGTGGTACTTACCATCTCTATAGCTACATATTTGTTTTGTAATATGTACATTTTTTTTAGGAAAAGGAAAAATAAGACTCGAGAAATAGCATACTGAATGTTTGGGGAAACATCCTAAAATTCTGCTGGCTATCAAACATTACAGGAAGCATGCTCGACAGGGTAATAATTTAATTGATATTTTCCATCATGAAATAAATTAATTTGAAGTAGAGATATAGTTAATATCTATGTTTTGTTTCATTTAAATAGTTTATTATAAGTAAGGCTGTAGTTTGTTTTTGTTTTGCCTTAATTTGTGTTATGTTTTGCAAGCTTTTTTTTGTGTGTGCTTCTAGTAAGAGGGCAGAGTAAGATTTTGCCCACAAATTTTGAATCAGTTGACAACATTTTTTTTTCAACGAAGAAAAGGGAAAGATCGTGAAACTTGCCCAGGGTGCAAAAATGACTGGTTACATCTCTGATCATGTATGTAACTTTTTCAACAATTTATGTAGGTGTATGAGTATCATGTATAAAGCAGAGCTAGGCAATTAGTTAAATTTCATAATTTATTACATTCAAATAAATGATTATTCTCACATGATACATGCGTAGTTCAAACAATCAAAAAATAGTAAAAATCTAAATCTAAAACAGTTTCAATTAGTTGATTATTTTGTAAAGTCACGACAGAAATAAATCAAACTAAATAATTTAAAATTAATCAAAAATAATAATGGGAAATCACAATGACTATTTTGATTACTTGGATATTTTACATTTTGAGTAAAACATAAATATTGAAACTTTACACTTTTGATACTGTGATTTTCCACTACCTGCATGCCCATTATTCACAAACATACAAAAAATATTAACAAGTGGTTCACATATTTAATCGTTAACCCCCTTCAAAACCATTTAAGAAATGTTATCTGGTTTAGAAGTTTAAATCTTTAAACTTCCCAATTTTTCTAAACAAGCTCATACCTAATGTCATCATTCCTTGAAATTTCAGCCTTGAAAACACATTTCCCCCAGAACTCAAACAGTTTGTTTTCCTGGAAGCTGCCCTTTATTAACAAGGTGGTTGGTCTTTGTAATGGGTTGCATTCAAATTATGATCTCTGAAATTGTTTCCTCATGAAAAAAGTCTGTAAGGATTGGATTGAGGTATTAAAGGGATTTATAGCATTGGTGAATCTTTTTTTTCCCTACCTAATAGTGAGAATGGTAGAACAAGTAGACACAAATATAAATTTTGTTAGGGTAAGAATTAACTTTACCTAAGACATTTATTTATTTATTTTTACATGGTGGTTGGCCTTTCGATGGCAATGAATGCAATAAATTACTGAGAGGTTAAGAGAAAACTTGATAATTATTTAAATGGTCACTTTAATGGATAAAACAGGTTCCTTGTTATCATTAGATTTTATGTTGTGTTATGATATAACAAATGTCAAGGTAACGCTTGATAAAAATTTAAGTTAGCAAGGCTGGTTTCATGGTTGTTGGTTTTTTTTTTTTAATATATGGGACAGTAGTACTACCAGTACTAGTAGTAGCAATAGTAGTGTTGAAACCTATGTCAAAGCTTTGCATAACTTAACTTGCCATAACTCTACTTCTACATGTCTACATGTATTTGTAAATTGTAGATACTAACAATAATACAAATTACAATAGCTCTACTTACGGCTAAGTAGCTGTACCAACATAGTTTATGTCACAAAAGTCGGGTCTAATTAATTTTGTTTAATACTGCGATACTAATAGTAATGAAATTCATAATGCTAATGACTAAAACTAATAGTAGTAGTACTAACAATACGTAAAATAACAAATCATGAGAATGTAAATTACTTACTAAACAGGAAGCATACTGTAATACGTTGAACAACAACGTATAGTCTTCAGTATTTCTTCTGCTTTGATTCTTTTTTATTTGATTTAAATGGACAGGAAAATTCTAATTCTATTTTATAATTTACATTACTACACTACGTTACTTTACAAGTTTAATGTGACTTTTCGAAAACTTTAAGCTTTTTCATCATTAAAGCGCCCTCCTCTGGCAAACACTGGAGTGATGATGAAATTATTTAGGCCACCTCATAAACAAACCAAATATCAACAATAATTTATAACATGTTAAGCAAAAAACAGAAATGAACTTTGATCGTTGAATGTGAAATAGACTAAAAACTTAGTTAACCTCTCAAACTAGAGCCATATACTGATGATCGTCAAATTATTGACTGAAAACTAATCAAGACTGTTATATGCTAGCAGGTTCTGTATAATAATTTTGATTTTTACGTTTTTCTTTTCTCTTTCTTATGATTTTACGTAGTATTTAGTTCTGTATGTATTTTATTATTATAGAGTTTTGCTTTGTTTTTATGGTGTTTAAACAGGGGGTTTCTTGTGTTTTGTATTTAGCCCTGTTTATATATTATATATATATGTTTGATTATGAGGAACTCACTTTTTGGAAAACAGAGTTTGGAGACAGCTTGAATGGGTAATGAAAGAAACGTTATACGTTTGTAATAGAGTTTCATTCAAGCCGTCCCCAAGCTTTGTTGTACATACATCCTATCTTAAAACCACTCGATAACTTGGAAATCAATGAATGCCATTTCTTTTCAATCCATGATTTTGCAGATCAGCAACTCTCTTAACTGTCAATAATCAAGTGGATCTCACGCAATGCAATACACACATATCAGTTTGCATTACAAGATACCTTGGAAAGCAAAGAACACCATTTCTTTTCAATCACCAGGTGTCCGATCTTATAATCATCCTATCTTTGATGATAACTCCTACCCATATCGATTAAGATGCTGACGCCGGTGTTTCATCTACTTGTCGGGGCTGGTAGTAACTTTTACTTCCAAAGACTTTTATTTAATTCTTCAAAGACCGCATATAAATATATACAGCTTCCTCTCTTTCGTCAGGGAGGTCAAGATGACTCAAAACTGCGTCTTCGTCTCTCCTCTGACTCATCAGTTTCTTTTTCAGACTCTTGCTCATGCCAATGCACTAAAAGATCGTCTGTGGCATACGGATGCCACTTATATACGTATTCCATATACTTTTGCATGTCTCATATTCCACTGTAACTCATACATTAGACTGATCAGAGAAACAACTTTTCATAGTATCAGCAATGGACCAATCCAGCTGAATCCAAACCGCATATACCATAAACTCATCAGTCGCTACATTGCAGCATCCGTTCTTGTACTATCCGATCATAGCACTTATTCTCTCGACGTGCTACCTTCCCGAGTTGTTGTTGGGCGAATTTGTGTATGTTGGCAATCATCAATCTCAACCATTCTAAATGCTTTTTTGGACACTTGTGAACTTCTTCTTATGGTGAAAGGCCATACTTGGCGTCTACAGGGAGTAACTGGTTTTATAAAGACAATCATTGCAAGCAAATCTTTCTTTTTCGTAGAATATCTGTATTCAGGAGCTATGAGCTTAGACTGGCATATGTGATTCTACTCCATTCTGCATCTGCAACAACACTGCTTTTACTCCTTTTTACTGATGTCTAAGAGAAACTCATGGCCTTAGTGTGGAGCATCCAATAAAACAGATTTTAAAATTTGGAATACCTGATCAATTCCTTGCGTCATCTAAAGTGTACTTAAACTTTTTAGAGAGCCTACAATGGTGCTGCTATTTTCGAGAAGTTGACCATAAATCGTTGGTAATATATTACAAAACCAATGAAACTGTGAAGTTTTTGCTTCATCGCAGGTCAAGACCAATCTCTTATCTCAACTACTTTAGCTGGGTCCATCTAGACTCCATCTCTCCCCACAATGTGATTGAGAAACTCCACCTCTGTTCATAGGAGTAAACACTTCCTTAGTTTCAAACCTACTTTTCATATGTGCTGGAGTACTATCTTCAGGTTATCAAACACAAACTCGAAAGTGCTACCAAACACCAAAGCATCGATACTGTACACTAGGTATCTCTCACAATGCTGTTGTTGTTTTTGTTGTTTATTATTAAGCACAAAGCTACACAAAGGGCTATCGGTGCTCTGCCCACCATGGGTATCGAAACCCGGTTTCTAGCAGTATAAGTCCGCAGACATACCGCTGTGCCATTGGGGAGCCTCTCACAATGCAGTTCCTAGAGTGTGCTATCGACTGCTCTAAAGTAGCTGATGTGTTACACAGACCAAGTGACATGAAATGAAATCATAAAAGCCATCTCTTGTGATAAAAGTAGTCTTAGACATGCTTTTATCTTCCAGATTGACTTGTCAATATCAGGATTCCAGATACAGGCTGATAAACTAGTGGGAGTCCAGAACCTTAGCATACCTTTCTTCTTCCACACAATCTCTACTGGAGACAACCAAACAATCTCCAAAGATTACATGAACAACAGGTTTATTTATGAGAAGTCTTGTAATACGTTGATCAACACTTGTTCTACAGTTACAGTTGTTTAAGTTGTTTAATTACCAAAATTAAAAATGGGAAATTGCCCCAAGAGGTGCAAAAAAGAAGATGGGTTGTTGTGATCAGCTTGTAGAAATAAAGTTTCGGTAAGAGGAAATAGGGAATTATCCTTAAATTAGGAAACTTTTGTATGTCTCATAATGAGTGAGTAATTGATATTGAGAAATGTTATATATATTGGGAACTGTCCTTATGTGGGGACAAGGATGAAAAGTTAAAGTAATTTAAAACAACCTCACAGTCTGTGTATTACGTGAAAATTACTACACCAGAGGTTTATTTTCCAGTGACAACAAGGAAAACATTCATTGTGCTACCAAGAAATGAAATGCTCATACGAGAACGTATTAGGGGTATATCGATATCTATTGACTGGACCATATTAAAAAAACCAAACACTGATGAACAAAATATTATTAGAGCCGTGAACACAACAAACCATAAAATTCGAGCCATTTCTGAATGAGTCTTTGCAAAATATGATCTGTATAGATAGTACTTTCACATCAGAGAACATCAGAAGTAGCCACTTTTGAGGCAATATGTAGGAAGTCTGGTGTCAAATCCTCACATAAACATAGCTTACCACTTCACTTACATTAGCTGTATGCATGACTAGATCTGTGGAGGTCACACAGCTGATCAAAGGAAAGTATTATGTGGCTTCCTCATTGAATGTCAAGATACCTTCTCCAGTGGATCTTGAGACTCAGGCTAAACAAATAAAACATATATTTCATAATATTGATACTGCAGATGAAGCCCCAATAAAACAGTTAACCAGACGAATCCCTTTTTCAAAACAGGCTGAGACTTTCAATTAGATAGAAGCCATAAAGTAAGAAGGAGTGATAGAACTGTGTGCTTGGCCATCGTCCATTGTGCTTGTGAAGAAGGCTGGATCCATAAAATTCTGCATCGACTACTAGAAGGTGAATGAAGTCACAAAGAAGGAATCCCCCCCCCCCACACTACCAAGGATTGACTATACTTTGGATATTTTACCTAGATGAAAATGGCTTTGAATATTTGATCTGAAGAATGGATATTGGTAAGTGCCGGTCGACGAAGAAATTAGAGAGAAGATAGCCTTTACTGCAGGAAATGGATTTTAGCTGTTTGTTGTGTTACCGTTTGCATTATGTAAAGCATCTGCTACAGTTCAATAATCAATGAAGTGGCTATCTTGAGATGTTGTACTCATCTATTTGGATGGCATAACTGCATATGAGAAGACTTTTAATAATGCTTATGCTTGGACATGGAAAGTTCTAGATCAGTTGAGGAAAGAGAACCTCAAGGTGAATCACAAGATGAGTGAATTACTCTATCAATGAGTGAGTTTCCTAGGGCACATAGTCAGCAAAGAGGAAGTTTCCACAGACTCATCTAAGACTGAATCTGTTCAGAATTAGCCAACACCAAAATACTCAAATGAGGTAAGAGAATTTCGTAGACTGTGCTCGTACTATCATCATTTTGTAAAACCAGTCTCTGACATAGTGTGTTCTTTACACAAATTACTTGTAAACCAAATAAAGTTTATTCGACTGCTAATTGTGAACAAGCATTTCATAAACTGAAGAAATAGTTAACCACTACACATGTATTAGCATTACCAACTCTTGAAAATCCGCTCATTTTACATACAGATGCCAGTGATTTTGTAGTAGGGACTGCTATCACAAGTATAATATGGAAAAAAATAGGTGATTGCCTAGTATAACAAGTCAATGAATGCTATAAAAAGGGGGTTAGTGTATAACTCAAAAATATCTATTAAGTGTTATTCGAGCCACAAATCATTTCTTTTATTACCTATATGGACAAAGGATCACACTTCAGATAAATCATGCAGCATTAAAGAAGCTGGTGGATTGTTGCAATTCAAAGGCCAGAGAGCAAGACGACTCTAGAAGCTTTAAGAGCATATCTTTAGCAGGATGTCTTGCCATATATGTTACTAAGAAAAACCTGATGCATTATCCCAAAGACCATGAATAATGTAAACATTGTGAAAAGGTGGAATCACGGGATAGTAAAGACGACCAGAATATAGTTTAAGATGTGACACCCACAAATGATAAAGAATTAATGTTGTCCAACACTTAACTGAAAGATGCTCAGGCAGAATATGCGAGTTTTAAACCAATTACTCAGTAGATCAAAAATAGCATAGAAAAACTTGCATGGCAAACAGTTACTCCATAAAGCCCAAAGACAAAGATGTACTGAGACTCAGTATGTCTACCTAATGTTATTTCAGAAATGGGAAGATACCGTTAGACAGAAACAACGACTATAGTCGGTATTTCCACAGTGTTTACATTTCAAAACACTCCATCATCTATACAGTCTTCCAACACTTTGATACTTAGGTGTTAAAAAGATATTGGAGAGAGTAAAATAACTATTTTTATTGGTTTTCTTGCCAGAATTGCAGGAATATAATTTAATCAGGTCTGCAAAACAGAAACAGACAGATTGTCCTTGCCATAGAGAACACTGTGTGAGAGTTAAGACCATTTCTGCTATAATGATGACAAACCATACAGTAGGAGATTCCACTAGTAGATGGATGTCATGATTAATGCTTTGATAGTTCCATGAAGAACAGCTAAATAATTCAGATCAAAGGCGTCGCTAGGTACTTAAAATAGCTGGGGCTCGAGCCCATAGGCGCGGAAATTTGGGATTTTGGGCACTGTGAAATAGAATCAGGGCACGGACCCCGTGTGCCAATGCCTAGCAACGCCTCTGATCCAGATCTAGTGTAGTTGTTCCATTCCATGCAGCAAGATGAAGCACATCCAGATCAAATTAAGGAAACTATCATGGACATATGGAACATATGACACTTGTATGACCAGTTACGTGTGCTGTAAATTATACTGTTTCATTGCTATTATCAACCACTGAACAGCAATTCTCATCTTATGGCATTGTTAGCATTTCCCAAACCTCTGAGGCACGAGATTTTCCAGACTTTGCATAATACAATCAAAAGAAGGCACCAAAGTGGTACATGTGTGCCACATTGAAGTCGAGACGTTCAGCACTAGTGTAAACATTGTACAGTGTGTGCCACCCAGAGAAATAGTTGCTTTAAATGAGGTATACTCCAACAGAAAGTTGTTGATTATCTTCAATAGCTGGAACACTTCCAAGGACACAACGGCCACCTACATATTCTCGTGGTAATAACATACTTCGGAAAATTGGCTAAGGCTTATCCACTGGTCGATATGTCCATATAATTTGTGGGTGACACACTGGTAGAGCACTGGATAGCCCAGCTTATACACCTGAAGAGATCCATTCAAACCAGAGACCTAACATTAATAACTAATGGTTCTCTGAGTTGTGTAAAGTGTTGTGTATGATGAAGACATGCACTTTGCCTCATCACAGCTATGTCTGATAGTTTAGTGGAAGGGGTAATGTAGACAGTCAAGTGTATGTTTTTCAACCCAGAGCAAACCAACTAGGAAAAACTTGCATACTTCATGACGTTGTACCACACAAGTGAACAGAGATCAACAGGTTGTTTACCGAATATGATTATATTTTGTTAAGAAGTTATATTTCCTGTAGACATAATGCACAGCTCTACACATAGAGTGGGTATCCTACCATGTCCACCTGAATATGTAGAGTGGGTAAGGTCTGCATTAGTTGATGTAAATAGCTAGGAAATGCTGCCTAACAGAAGAGGTGCTATGATGAACGGTGAAGGAACGGATATACCAAAGTGAGTAATAAGTGTTAGTTTAGTATATGCCAGCAGCACAGAAATCTTATGGCTCTGGCTGTGCTGAACTTCCTCCTGTGATCCATTAATCTATAAACTACAGCATTTGAAAGGTGCATGCTTGAATATAGTACATGTTGATAAGCAGCTTCTATATGTGACTGACAAACTTTTAATGGTCAGGCTTGATCAAGAGTCAAAAGAAGGTGTAGTTAAGCTGGATGGACATGAAACTATTGTCGTATGCTACTCTGATCTGGACGATAAAGAGGAAAGTGCATATTGTACTTATCAGGATGTTTCGGATAAGTCACATGAAGAAGAGCTAGATCTAGAGACAAGACTCAGCTACAATCAACAATGGCGTTTTGATTAATATAGATGGGACTGAACCCAAAGGCATAAGCTAGGACGAGCAGATAATTGAAATGGGGCTACAGCCAATGCTTTCCAAGCCACATGTGATGACACATAGACAGAGACTCATGTTTACTGCAGTTGCCACTAGTATCATTAGATGAATGAAAGGAAGTAGCAATCCTTGCTTTCTAAGCTATCAAATGATGTTTACCATACAGTGTACACACTTCATTGTGCAATGTCTGCTTGATTACAACAAAGATAGGATGGCTGGTGCTTGTAGATATAAAGCCTAATATGTCAACAGCTTGTATGTCTGGACATGATAGCTAGGAGCTTGAAAACTCGATTAAAATGGTGCTGTGATCTTTGCTTTCTGAACTATTGGATGATACTGTAATGCATAATGTATGTACTATATTGTAGGATTATTAATCGATGATCAGTACTTAAGATAATATTTTAGTCAAATGATCAACTGGACTGAAAGAGCTTTGTGATCTTTGCTTTTCAAGTTACCGATCAAGTGACTTTCCGAGAATCACTCACTTCATGTAGCAGAGTAGCAAAGAACCCTATTGAGAAAGCAAATAATCTATGCTAGATTTTTATTGCCAGTACATCTACAAGGCTTGTAATTTTTCTACATGCAGTTATTCTATTTTCATGGTAACGTCAAGAAACTTTTATACATGTATTGAATTGTGAAGTAACTTTAACCAACTTCATAACAGGAACATATGGAAATAAATAACTTTAATTTATTAACCCATTTATCTATGTATAGGCTAACAAAACCCTTTAATCTTTCATAGAAGCAAACAAGATTCACAGAAATATAGTGTAAGGTAGCCTTAATTTAATTAACTCCACAATATAAGCACTGAAAATATATTATTTTGACTGCCTTCTAGTTATAGTAAATGAGAGACGCAGGTGGTGAATATCTTTTGATAGCTTATACTTCAGTATGACCTGGAAGAGCTTAGTAGTTAGGATACTCGACTTGTGGTCTACAGATAGCGGGGTTGAACCTCATCACCAAATATGCTCGCACTTTCAGCTGTATGATCGTTATGATGTGACAATCAATCTCACTATTTGATTAAATTAGCCCAATAATTGGCAATGGGTGGTGTTGACTAGCTGCCTTTCCTCGAGCTTATCAATTTTAACTTAGAGATGGCAAGTACAGTTAGCTTTCGTGTAGCTTTGTGTGAAATTGGATAAAAAACAAATAGAATATTTAAGTATAATATGTATATATATATATTAAGTTATGTTACGTACGTGTGTTTATATGAGTGTGATAGAAATGGTCTGAATATGTGATATAGCACATCCTGTAAGAGGGAGTTTCTGGGACATATACTTCTCCATTTAATTTTTTTTCAAAATTTCTATGTATATTGAACAAGTATTCTTAACAAAGGAAGTCAGTTAAACGAGTTACTAAGTTTCTCTCGCCCTAGTTACTCATGGAACTTGGTCATTTACCACATGGGATTTTTATTACGATATAGTGCTTTAATAGTGGATATTATATAGAAAGCGACAATGATCTTCTCAATTAGCAAGCCAAGTGATACTGCAGGAATACAATATCTCTTGTTTTGCAGTGATAGTGGCCATCAGTCTCTTGGGTTGTGTCTTCACTCTAAGGAGAATGACATTATTGTTTTCCTCATATAATGCTATGTTTTTTTTTCACTCTGGAACAGTAGTAAGATGAATGAGAAACATATTGTTCTGATTACTGCAGATGCCGACTCAGTCTATTAATAATCTCCAGTAAATAAACTTTTGTGTTTGAATAAAGATTGTTTCATTCTGTAATAAATTGTGTCCAGCTTTTTTCTTTGCTTCAGTCTCAGTCAGTTTTAGAATATTTAAGTTTTTCTTCTGTATAAAGATTTCTGGTGAAGCATACTGCAGTTATTCTGTGGCTCCTTTCTGATTACTCAAAATAAACCAGTAAACCTGAGAATACCACAGGCAAATGCTGCATACATCCAGCATCATACTGACGATAATCAGTGTCTATAATTCCACCACAGACATGCTTCTGAGATTATAGGTACATATTTTACAATGTTTTGGGAATTTAGATTTTTCGAAGCATTTTTTTCTAGTATCAATTGAGAGCTCCAATTTTAAACTATATGAGCTTTATACTTTACAACAAAACAAAAATATATTAAACTTAGATACTCTGTCCAAATGAAACACTATAAAAATATGCGTATGTAGGACATTTACAGCTACGAAACTTACACGTTTTAAGCTACATTTGGTGACATATTCCTTACCATTGTGTTATAATCTAGTACACGGATTTCCTACTGAACAGCCAGTTAGGGCCTGCTAACCGGAGGTTACAAGAATAACACAGGATACAGAAAAACAATTAAAGGACAAACACAATACACAGTTACACAACAATGGCAAATATTTGTCATAGTTGTGTTGAACTAGTAGGAAAAATTTAATAAAATCTTTAATAGATGTCTCTTACCAGGCCAGTGTGAACCCCCTGTAAACTATAATGTTGAAATGACAACTCTGCAAGGTTAAAATAAAACAAAGTTGAAGTTAAAAAAGGAATGCTAAGTTAAAATATAGTTCAAGACTGTATGAAAAACTATACATTCTCTGAAAAATTGTGAAAAATTTTCTCAGTAGGGGAGAACCTAGTTTTAATTACTAAAATATAATAACACCAATTAATTAGCTAACACACTGCACTTTGTACACATGATCTAGAACCATAAGTGTACCAGCATAAGGGCGTGCAAGTCTCGTGCCATTATATAATTCGCCAACAAAAAAGATAGTTGTCTAACATGAATTTTTATGGTGAAGTAACAGCTGTCTTCCCTGTAAGAGAACATCTTATTGGCCAATAAATGGATCCGAGTATATTGTTCACCATAGTAAGTAAAACTGAGATATTTATTTGAACAATTCTTTGCATCTGAAGTGAATTGAAAGAAAAACATAAATATTCGAAAAATGTACAGGAGTTAGCTAATGTATGTGTCATCCTGTACTACACCATTATTCTGTGTGGGCTGAAAACTACCATATAGTTCGAACTTGCAGTTTACATACATCTTTTATTGTACAGGAGTTAGCTAATGT
>NW_013667799.1:95853-102206 GCF_000517525.1 Limulus polyphemus | reverse complement strand
GTACAGGAGTTAGCTAATGTATGTGTCATCCTGTACTACACCATTATTCTGTGTGGGCTGAAAACTACCATATAGTTCGAACTTGCAGTTTACATACATCTTTTATTACAGTGTGGATAAATAATGTAATCTAAGCTTGATGTATTTCATGTTACAAACACACAAGAGAAGCAATGACAATGAAGCATGAGTGTAAAAGGTACCAGAAAAAAATAAAATTGTATAAAGGTAAATGACTAAAGTTTTCACTATTTCAACAGATTGAAAATATAATACAGGACGATACCCTGTACCTGCTACCTCTTTAAATAAGATGAATGTTTTCAAAGTTTCCATTTGGATGGATAGAGTTGTTTAAATAAAGATTTAAATTCGTTTTCTTTTGGTGCTTACAAGATGTGATTTCACTTATTGGCAATTAGGCAACTTTCTTACAGGAAAATGCAAACATGAAGTCCAGAAATAGAAAACTGTCTTTCCTTTTGGTGGGTCAGAAAAGGGTCAGGGGCAGTCACCCCTAGAACTCGACTCATAATAAATATAGATTATGAAGGTGAGGTTCATTTCGTGTACAAATCTGACTTTGTTATTGCTACTATATTTGTATATAAAACCGGGTTTGCCCCAGTAAAAAAGGCATATTTCCACTTTAATATTTTGTACAACTTTTCATCGTAAAGCAGCTTTGAATTTTCTTTCTCTTAATCTCAACTTTAATTATGAGAAAAATATAGATAACTTAGACTTTAACGGAAGGTTTAAGTACTTGGAGTTAAAATGGTAGCTTGACTAGGTCTGAACATGTAAGTAATGTTTGAACTGTGATTTTCTTTTAAAGTTGATTTTAAACGTATTTAAATATAACTGTTATTCTGTTTCAAATATGCACTTTGAGTAGTTTCTCTTAAAGCTAGGAGCTGTAGATCAGCCTAAGAAGGGGGATACACTGAGCTGATAAAAGTTTTTCATTAGTCTTCACATTACTCTTACCAGCTCACCACAGATTATTAGGCACTTGCCCTTATTTTTAATAGTAATTGTATTGCTTCATTATTTGTGCATTAGTAAATAAAAACTTTTTTATTCGTGTATCTTTTGCTTAACTCTTTCTTCCAGTCAATTTCGGCTGAAGATTGGAGGTGTACTAAATCACATTCAGTAGTTTGTTGTCCTATGAATCTCCAGATAGAATGCCTAACTGACTGTTCTGTGGAGGAAAAAAAATCTATGGTAAATACCACAAAATTTAAAAGAGAGTTCAAAATTTTACAAATTCTTCTAATGTAGAATGTAAATAAATTTATGAATTTTCTGAGACCCTTACATCAGATCTGAGTGCAGATTAACATTAACAGATCAAATTTATAACAATCCTGATTACAAGTAATGTGAAGTTATTTAAATGACAGAGTTTAAGCAAAGAGAATATAGTATAAATCAATCTTTATTTATGTACAAGATTTTGTCTCTTTGATTATCTTAGAGCAAAGTCACATTGGGCTATCTACTGTGTCCACCGTGGTGAATCGAACACTAGATTCTAGCGTTGTAAGTCCGTAAACTTACCACTGTTCCACTGGTGGACTTATGTAAAAGAGCATAAACACAGTGTGCATATTATCATCAGAACACTGGACTGTTGCTGTGAAACAGCGAGTTAGTCAGCAGTTGTAGTTTCTCCTGGGTGGATCAGGTATTACCTAACTCTCCTGGGTGGATCAGATGTTATCTAACTCTCCTGAGTGGATCAGGTATTACCTAACTCTCCAAATGAATACAGTGATGGAGATGATAATCGTGTCTCCCCTACTTGTAGGTACTCCAAATGAATACAGTGATGGAGATGATAATCGTGTGGGAACTCCAAATAAATACAGTGATGGAGATGATAATCGTGTGGGAACTCCAAATAAATACAGTGATGGAGATGATAATCATGTCTCCCCCACTTGTGTTATTGGCTCGAAGTACTGTTACTTTGATATGGGTGTAACTATTTGACAAATCACTTAATGTATTCCCTAGGATCCAGTGCCAAATATGTTGGCTATTGATTTATATTCTATAACGAGGCTACTACTAATGCTTGTGTGAGTGGATGGGATCACAAAGAGAACTAGTTCAGATTTTTCACACTCGCAAGACAAAGGGTGAATGAGAGTCATTTTGTGAAACATCTTTTTTTTTTTAAATATGTGTCATAACCTTTTACGAAAGTGCTTCAGGTTATAATTTCTCCATCCACGTATAATTTTGTTTTACTTACTTCTATCGCATGTAAGACAAACTTTCGCCCAAACACATCTCCCACTAATTCCACACCACAGTCCAACACTTTTTCACGCTAACACATCTCCAAGTAATTCCACACCACAGATCAACACTTTTTCGGAATTAGTGGGAGATGTGTTAGCGTACACCACAGTCCAACACTTTTTCACGCTAACACATATCCCACTAATTCCACACCACAGTTCAACACTGTTATACGCTAACTCATCTCCCATTAATTCCACACCACAGTTCAACACTTTTTCACGCTAACACATCTCCAACTAATTCCACACCACAGTCCAACACTGTTCCACGCTAACACATCTCCCACTAATTCCACACCACAGTCCAACACTGTTCCACCCTAACACATCTCCCACTAATTCCACACCAAAATTCAATAATTTTTATAACATGTTTTCCTACACATACTAAGAGAAGCACAGTGAGGTGACCCAAAGATCCGAATACATTTCAAAAAATTCATGACTTTGTTGATGTTTTCTTCCTACAAGAACAGGCAATCTTTCAACAAACTACATGAGTGAATACCCTGTACTTCTTGGTTTTTATAGTAGTTTCCTACATAAGTCATGACTTTGTTGATGTTTTCTTCCTACAAGAACAGGCAATCTTTCAACGAACTACATGAGTGAATACCCTGTACTTCTTGGTTTTTATAGTAGTTTCCTACATAAGTCATGACTTTTAAAATGGAAGATTTGAATAAATGTTCTACAATCACCAAATTAAATGTTTTGGTTTTGTTAGTTCTTTAATAAAACAACTATTCTAGTTTGTCTAGTGGTCATCACTAAATGCCATTCATGCATTTTGTCAGACTAAATCATTCGTTGGAGCGGAGAGCAAAGATCTCAACACTTTCAGTCATTGGTTTCTCAACCAAAAACTGTCCTAGTTCTGATAATAAAGTGTATATAATGAAAGGTGAACATCACTTGGTAAGTTGAAAAGTAAGGATTAACATTTCCTTTCAGTCAGTGATTGCAAAAACTGTCCTAACTGTGATAGTTGAGTGATTAGCTTTTACTGCATATATCGCATTTAAGTACCAACCAATAGCTCAGACAGCAAAGAATGTCATCATCATTTATGTATGGAGGCTTATCTATAGGCACAAGGAAACCACTGGGGAGGGGGAATGATTAAGGTGACACCAATACATTTTTTTGCATGAAAAAGTTTGTGAAACAGAAAGTGGGGCCAAAACTGTAACTATTAATTTTGATTACACACACATATATATATATGGGGCTTATCCACAAACATACAGAAAACGTCCTCTCGAGGACACATCAATGTTTTTATTCTATTTTTTATTTTTTTAAATAATGGTTTTAGTTTCATTTACAACACATATAAAATAGAAAGTAGCCACAAAACTTGGCCTACTCATTTCGATACCTTTCGTACGGGGACTTAACCATTGCCATAAGGAAAATGTCCTCTGGAGAATAAATAATATTATATTTTCCTTTGATACATATACAACACACAAGGTGCCATGCAACTGCAAATACTGGCTTTGATGCCTTATATAATGAGGCTTATCCATAGGTATACAAAAAATACCCTCTATAAGACAAATGACCACAGGGACTCTTTTTTTATTATTTGTTATTGATTTCCTATAAAACATACGTAAAACAAAAAAGTGGTACAAAAATGGCAACAACTCATTTTGATCCTTTATATATATATAATGGGGGATTATCCACAAGCATTAGGAAAGAACCCCTGGACTACGGTGATTAAAGTGACGACTCCACTTAATTATTTCTTTGAAAAGTTATTTCTTACCTTTAAAATATTCATGAGAGAGAAAGTGGGACCAAAATTGTAACTTCATGTTTTGATGCCTTACACATGAAAACACCCATTGGAGAACAAGCAATTGCTGCTATCCGAAATGTATTTATTGCTTCAAACTATTGTGGTGAATTGCTTTTACAACATATGTAAAATAGAAGGTGACTTCGAAACTGGACCTACTCGTTTTATGCCTTATATATACGGGAACTTACCCACAAACATAAGAAAAATGCCTCAAAAATTCAAACGACCATAATTACCCAGTTTTCTTTTTGATATAGCATATTTTATTATCTTTAATATATATATCAAAAACATAAAGTGTCACCAAAACTGAAACTAATGTTCTAGTATCTTGTATAGGGGATTTTATCCATAGACATTAGGTAAGTGCCCACTGCAGAACAAATCGCTTAGATGATCCAGTTTTGTTTGCTTAGAAATAATGTTCTGGGCGCTATTATAATATATGTGAAACAGAAAGTAGCATTGAACGAGGAACTTCTCCTTTTTATGCCTTGGTAATTATTAGGATACACTGACACCCAAAGAATGCCACCTCCCGCTAATTGGCTACCTAAGACTATGGGGAGTGGCAAATGAATGTCGTCATAATGCCACTCTCCAGAGACGATCATTTCATAATTCCAGGAAGTGGCACCAGAGGGCGCTACAGTCTTAGAGAGGGGTGACACCATAGATCTACGAATTCGATAACTAGGAACCCACTTTGAGACAAATAATGGTTGGAGACGGCTTGAATGGGTAATGAAGAAAAACTTTAATATAAATTTAACATAACAGCAAATGTACAACGTTTCGACAAGGTTTTGTCATCATCAGGTACAAGTACTTTACACTGACACGGATATATACAATATATACAGTATTGAACAAAGAAGTCACATAAGTTGCAAAACTTAGAAGAGGTATCTAGGCACCCCGGGGTGTTGGTTTAGAGTAGGGTTGTTTTGTTCAATTAAGATGGATTCCTTGAGTTTTCGTTTGTTTATGTTGGGTTCTTTGTTTAAAATGATTGTGTTTTTAATAGATATACTATGGTTTTTTGAGTTGCAATAGTGAAAAACATGGGACGGTTTTTTATTGTGTTCTGTCAATCTGGTTTCCAATTTTCTTCCTGTTTCTCCGATGTAGAATTCTGGGCAGTTATTGCATGTTATTTTGTAAATAACAGTTACATTATTATTCTTCTACGGCCGATTGTTTTTTTTTTATGATTTAGTACTCGTTTAACGTACTGTTGTATAGTTTCACTTCCATATTTAATTTGCATAACATACTTTTTTTACAATTATCGTCCTGTAAAA
This sequence comes from Limulus polyphemus, assembly GCF_000517525.1. Taxonomy (NCBI): domain Eukaryota; kingdom Metazoa; phylum Arthropoda; class Merostomata; order Xiphosura; family Limulidae; genus Limulus; species Limulus polyphemus. The sequence goes on along the minus strand of NW_013667799.1, from coordinate 96,771 downwards.
GACTGATTTCTCATGACAACATTTCTAAATAATATACAATAATTTGACATACAAGTTACCTGTTTCACTTTATATGTATAACACATGTTTCACTAGTTATAATGTTTGGTTGAAACTATATTCTTATGCTAATCTCTATGTATGTAGCTCTGTTTTCATTTCTATCTCTAATTTTAGTTTGTTTTGTTTGAAAATTCGCGCAAGGCTACACCATTTTCTATAGAACATTCACTTGAAGTACAAAACATACTCTGCAATTAAAATTAATAAAACTTTGTGGTTTTAGGGTACAGCTTATAAATGAACTTTCTTTATGTGTAAATCAAAACGTCTGCAACGATGATCTTACACGGATTTATAATTCACACTAATAGTGACTAAGAGGTTCAACTCAAATGGTGTTGATAATCTTTGACTGTTAAGAAATACAAAGGGCGGGAGAGTTCGTCACGTGGCTAAATAACCTGTCACCTCTTAAACCTGGCAGATTATAAGGAAAATGGCATTGAAAGGTCTGGAATTAGAAACTTTTTGTAACACGCAGACATATATATACCTTTTTTTGGTAAAATATATTATTTCTAATTTGTAATGCAATGTACAAGACTAAAGTCATATCAGTTCATGATGATTCAAAGTATATATTGAATATTTCGATGACGAGGAACCCACTTTGAGACTAATAATGGCTGGAGACGGCTTAAATGGGTAATGAAGAAAAACTTTAATATAAGTTTAACATGACAGCAAATGTACAACGTTTCGACAAGGTTTTGTCATCATCGTTTTGTCGAAACGCTGTACATTTGCTGTCATGTTAAACTTATATTAAAGTTTTTCTTCATTACCCATTTAAGCCGTCTCCAGCCATTATTAGTCTCAAAGTGGGTTCCTCGTCATCGAAATATTCAATATAAT
>NW_013667799.1:86846-95167 GCF_000517525.1 Limulus polyphemus | reverse complement strand
TTATATTGAATATTTCGATGACGAGGAACCCACTTTGAGACTAATAATGGCTGGAGACGGCTTAAATGGGTAATGAAGAAAAACTTTAATATAAGTTTAACATGACAGCAAATGTACAACGTTTCGACAAAACGATGATGACAAAACCTTGTCGAAACGTTGTACATTTGCTGTCATGTTAAACTTATATTAAAGTTTTTCTTCATTACCCATTTAAGCCGTCTCCAGCCATTATATTGAATATTTGTTGATAAATCAGAAATTCAGTTACACTGTAAAACTTAATCATATTAGTTCACCAAAGTATCAAATACATTTTCCACAACTGAATGTAGTTTACAACTGAAAAAGAGTTGACAATCATAAGACCTTTAATTATAAAGGTCATTATTCTTTCACATCTTATAAATCCAACATATTTACTGTTTATCATTACAACAACAATGTAAAATCACAGACTTGACAAGCATACCGAAACATTTATTAACAAAACTTCAAGATACACTAATATACTATAAACATCTTGGCTTATAAAATACTGTATTAACTTTCATATAACGTTTCTACATTATGTTCATATTACTATTTCATTTAGAATTTATATGTTTTTTGTTTTTTTGTGAAACATTCTGTGAAACCAAACAGTAAATTGTTCACGAGACATAGTACTAAAAACACGCACTACATAAATAAACAAGGGATTCAAACATGTGCATTATAGTCAAATATAATTATTTTCTGATACCAGCAGTATTATTTGTTCACACTACACATTCAATGCATGTGAGATTTCAGTTTGTAGGCTCATTAGAACTGGTCTATCGACTATTTCAAAGCAGATATTTCCCCACATAGATTTGGAAACAATGTTAATGTAACGTGAGAAGCATTATCATCTAATATACTAATCATCAGTTACGAATCTGTGTTCTGTGTTTTTCTTGTATGAAACTTACCTTTCATCTTAACCCAATATTAATATATGTAAGTAAAATCCCAGACTTAACAAGTATCACACATGCTGATACATTTATTAACAAAACTCCGAGTTAGAAAAAAGACGATTTTTTATCAACGATTTATCATAAATAATGTATACACATACTACTCTGGAAAGTTTTAAGAACAAAATCTGTAAACGTTCTTGACAAAATATTTCAATTTTGTTGCTTCTTACGAAAAAAATGTGCTATACAAAAAAAGATTGTTTTTTCAAATACCAGTGGCACAGTGGTACGTCTGCAGACTTACGACGCTAGAAACCGGGTTTCGATACCCGTGATGGGCAGAGCACAGATAGCCCATTGTATAGCTTTGTGCTTAACTTCAAACAAACAAACACATTTTATAAATCAATCACATTTACTGTTTATCATTACAGAATATACTTTATAACCAAAATAAGTCAGTAAACTTGACAGTGAGTAAAAAAGGAATTTATCTATTCTTTCACTTTACATAATGATACAGAAAGCTAAATCTACATTCATGACATTCTCAAGATGTGAGGGTACATTAGGAAGTTACTTTCCGCTTTAGATCTAGAACTAAAACTGCTTTAGTTTACAAATATAACTTACCAAGATCTATATATAGTCTAATTTCTTCAGGGTTTATTTGTTTAGACACATAAAGAAATATCAGTAAAGGTAGCAAAGTCTTAGTCAAAACACTATTTACATAATTTATTATGGTACTTAACTTTAGGTCTTGTATGTTCAGCTAACACAAAGAGCTCTGGTACTGAGCGAAAGGCCTCATCGGCAGCTGCATAGGTCGCAAAATTTCCGTACAGTGCAGACGCTGTTATGTTTCTTCTCATTTTGTCAACATGATTTCACTAGAGCATCTTGCCTCACTAACCATTTGACATTCTTTGAAGACGTTACTGTTTATATAAATGAGAGTAAAGGTGTTTATCTGGATTTTCAGAAATAATTTGATTAGGTGACACATAAAATGTGTATTAAACATGATATCTATGGATGTGGAGGATAAGTTGGTTCATTGGATAGAAAAGTGGAAGAAAATGGAGATTTGTTATAAACAGAGTTCAGTCAAATTGGATTGATGTTATAAGTGGGGTACCTCAAGATTCAGTGTTGGGACTTCTGCTCTTTATTTGTTTACAGGTAAAGTCATGTATAACATCTTTCTTCTTCATATCCACGAGAGTTCTTCCAACCCTCAATCCATCAGGACATATCGAAGTGTTTGGCTCTACTACTCCCAGTCACTAAATGTAAATGAATAATAAAGACTACCAAGTTGGTTCTTTTCAAGTATATTAATCCCGGCCAAATCCACTGGAACGAAACATTGCCACATGTGATGATGGCATACACAGTAACTGAACAGCAACATCCTCATGTTTGGGAATGAAATCCTACTCCCTTTCGAGGAAGAGTGCATATCAGGAACTGATTTCATCTGGAGACATGGAGGTGAGATTTGGCTAGTCTCAATTAGATTCTCACTCTATGACCAGGAAAAATTCATGTGCACTACATGGTAATTACTATGTCAAAGGTTGCACTTTCAGCAACAACAGGGAGAGGCCATTGTACAATTAAGAAGTGAAATACCCATACCAGCAGTTATTAGGAATAAATCTACCAAACCATCAGACTTGGGGTGATAAGGTGAAATGTGTATCTTCACTCCACCCAATACTTTTCAGAGAACAGTTGTCTGTTGAAATTGGCTCACTGATCTGTATGGAGCCCTTCCAGTGTTCCAAGCTTTGCTATCCAGTGATGAGACAATAGATCAGCATGGACTGTGCTGATGTATCGACTAATGAATAAGCCTCAATCCACTTTGTGAAGAAATTGATGAAAACATGTATGTACTGATTACTTCTCTCTCCCAGTATATGTGAGTGGACCATCGATATCTAGGGCTATTCTCTGTTGAAGTTTATCTTGACTTGGTTACTTCTTTCTCTAGATGACACACACCATTTACTGTGCACATCAACATCAAAGCTCTTGACTTTAATATGGTCAGAAGAACTGCCATTGAATGTTAGCAGATAATACCTTGTGCCTAGAGTCTTTGTGTTATGCAAAGTTTCAAGAAGGTTTTCCATAGAGCTCTGGGTAACACTAGCTGCAGCACAGTCAAAGTACCATGGTTCAAGGGTTTATAGTGACAGTACAACACATCTTCATGCATTTGTAATTGATCCTACAAGTATCATAGGTTATCTAGGTTACCCATACTACACTCCTAACTGATTCTACAAGTATCAGTTATGTGCACCCATACTACACTCCTCTATTAGAGTTGTATGGCAAGGAACACCAATATTAAATCTGGGTCCTTCAGTGCTCTTTCTGGAGCATCCATCCAATAGCAGAATCTCATAGCTCATTGTTTGCCATTACCATGGCAGATGAATATGGCTTCAACTCCCACTTTGTGTCCAGGATGAAGATATTCGAAGAATAGACAAGATTTAACAGGAAGATGATATAGTTTGTCAGTTTTACATGTTTTGAACCTTGGCAATGAACAAAGTCATATTATTGCAATGGTGTTATCCAATTTGCAATAATCCTTATCAGATGTGTAAATTCATTAACTATTTCAGCAAAACATGGTTCATCCAGATAGTAAATCTTCTACCTTACAAGCAGTAGCAATAGAGTTTCATGAAGAGCATAACTGCAAGCAATAGTTTCTTTGTCATACAATATTTGGTCTTGGGAGCATATGACTAGCATATGTGATTATACACTCCACTCTGTCCTGCAACTGTGCGAACATTGTTCTGATTTCATTGACACTAGCATTTGTGTCAAACAGGAACTTGCTGTCTTGTCATGTATATATCAGCACTGGAATATCCACTAAAGCATACTTTAGATATTATAATATCGATCACTTTCCTCACTCCATTCAGTGTACATCTCATTTTTAGTTATAGTAGACAGTGGTGCAGCTATTATGGAGAAATTTGCCACGAATTTTTTGTGATATAGCAACAAAGAAAACTTTAGTATTCTCACTTACTCACAGGTTGAGGCCAGTCTCTCATTGCAACTATTTTAGACATGCCCATAAGAACTGCATCTCTCCATACAGTGTGACTGAGAAACCATTTCTATGTACATGAGCACACACTTCCTGGATTTCAGATTCAAACCTTCTTTATATATTCAATGGAATGCACGTTTCAGGTTCTCAGCCTTAGACTGAGACTCACCTTTAGACTCAGACTCAAGTGTACAATCAAACATGAAAGCGCTTTTATCACAGACCGAGCATCTCTCCAATTGAGGCCCCTTCAGTGTAAGATCCATTAGCCTCACGAAAGTGACAGTTATGTTATACAGAACTCATTCAAGCCATCTCTCATACTTAAAGCAGTCTTAAGTCTACTCATGTCATCCAGTTTAACTTGCTATATCTGGATGCTAGCTCCAAAGTGTTAAACCAACGTGAACCTTCTAACACATCCAGAATGTCCTTTTTCCAATCATTCTTCTCTATCCCTTATCTTCTGCTTTGGTTTAGTTTTGGCAATGTCTCTAGTGTTCCAGGAAAGTCAGTGAGGTGGTTATATTATTGGATGTGTGCCACCAGTGTCTATGTGGTGAAAGGTCACCACTGTTCAACTCATTTGGCCATCTAGTATCACAAATATATTGCTATATTCAACCAACAAGTCACTTAGCTGATTTCACTGTGCTGGGTCTAGTTTGTTCTCGACCAACAACAACAGATATGTTGGTAGCCATATACTTGCCTTCAACTATGGTTTGATGAGCACAACACTCATTACCACTAGCATCAGTTACTTCCACAATGTATAGTCTTGGCCAAAATATTTGCATATTTTGTAAAAAATAAGATGGAATACAAATACACTTAGTGCTGTCAAACTGAAAAATGCGTGTTATATTAAACATCTACATGTGTAATTTGTATAATGAGACAAGTTTAGTGGACATCATAAACGATTTATCAGAGCAGCAAACAATTTTATCATACACCTGTTGAAAGATGTGTAATTCAACATTTTACCTATCAAACCAAAACCTTACCAAAACATATATAATAACAAAATATAACACCAAAAATTATTATAAATAACGTCTGTAACCTTATTTCAGTCGTATTAAACATTCAGCACTTGGTTGGTCCTTCTCGTAGTCTAATAACCTATACAAGGCGACGTAGCATGCTGTCGATGAGGTTATTGATGTAATCCACCATGATTTCATCCCAACTTGTCATTAGAAGATGCTGTAACTCAGCTACAATAGCTGGTTTAAGGTCGTGATTAGCATTTTTCCGGCTCAGTTCTCAATGGGATTAGAATATGAAGACGTTAATGACCGTACCAATCTTGTAATATCCTCCTGGTCGAGACAATCTTGTACAATACGCACACTGTGGGTAGTGACATTGTAAACCTGGAACACAAAGTTATTGCCAAGTGGTAGTATACCATACAGTTTAAGAAAAAATTTATGGCACTCAATCCGCTGCACATTTAGCATTTACAAAAACATATTGCTGAATACGTAAAAGATTCTTTTGGCAAAACAGAAGAAAAGGTGTTAAGAACTTTTGCAAATCATGCAGTGATTGTCAAAAACGTAAGACTAGTCCACCTTTAAAAATTCCCCTTTATTGAGAATGCCATGCTTAACTCTGCCATTTTATATGGTAACTATGGCTATTTTAGCATACTTACCGACGACACAGCTAGGAAATGAATACATACTATTTGTTTCAGACTAGAAGAAATATCCTCGCCAGATCAGAAAACAGAAACTATAGCAAAGGCTTTTGTAAATCAAATTGTGGCTCGACATGGAATACCCCAGTATCTGCCAACCAACAGAAGTACAAATTTTATTTCAAAATATAATAAATGTGTGAAATACTAAGTATAAACAACAGAGACCCCTGCATACCATCCAGCTGCTAAGGACATAGTAGAAAGATTCAACAGTAAATTGCTAGACATGTTTTAAAGCAGATCAATAGCCATAAGGTGAGCAGGTAACATTTACTATTGTTAGCATATAGAAGTTAAATAAATGAATCCACTCCGGAATGCCCTTAGTTCTTCTAATACGACAGACACGTATTGTTCTAAATACAAGAGATATTACAGTCTAGGAAAACTAAATAGCATTAAATGAGGAGATAAAACAGAAATGTCACAAAGAATTCGGGTAATCTTGAAATAGCAAATGAACATTTGACCAAATCTGCCAAAAGTAGAGAGAAAACAGGCAGATAAAAAACAAAAGTAGTGAGATTAAGCTAAGAGATAAAGTATTATAATGTATTTCTGTTGTAAAAAATGAAACACAAATAAGCTAGTTAAGTTGCGGGAAGTCTCCTTTAGAGTAATCAAACAAATAAGTTCTGTGAATTTTGTAATACACGAAATATATGGAAAAAGAACACAGTTAGTACACGTGAATATATTAAAGAAAGTAAACCATATAAGTATGAAACATTACATGAGGAGCAAGACACATTTAAATAAACAAACCTCCAAGCAGAAACTAGAAATAAAGTAATAAAAAGCAACGACTAAGCAGAGTACATCGAACTCATGGAAGATGAAACTGTAGCTATTTCACTCAATGATGATGATGTAGTTAATGATACCAAAGTCATAACGTTAGATACAATCCAAGAAGGGGACAAAATACAAAGTAGGCTCACCAAAAGACAATAGAGCCAAATCCAATAGCATAAACATGCAAAGTCAACTATTAATAGCTGATGTTAGTAAAAGTGAATACACAGTAATGCAACCAACACCAACAACAGTACATGACCATAACTTAAGGTCACAAGGTCCAGTATCAGAACAACACTGGATACCAGATCCCTCCCCAGCAGAAGGACAAGTCAGATTAGATGTAAGCCACATGTTGTCAGGTACACAACCTGAGATAATGTTAATGTAGTACAAGAAGAAAATAATAATGCAATAGCATAAAAATTGTGTAAACATTTAACAAAATTTTGAATTATATGAAAGAAGATTACATGGGGACGATGTGGTTCTAATAGTAGGTTTGCGGTGTTACTGACATTGAATTTTGTCTTCCTGGTCCCTCAGGATCTCTGGGGCACCATGTTTGATACTCCCACTCACAGGATAGCGGGACCAAACTTGGCAGATGTGCTTAGGTAATATGGGTGGGTGTCATAAAAGGTACAGGTCTTATTGGGGGTAGATATATAAATAAATGGGTACAAAGAAGTACCTTGATTGATACATGGAGCCTCTATGAAACTTGAGGGGACTTTTGAAACACACATCAGAGTATGGGTATGTTATATTCATCAATATGGAAGAATATTGTCCTATTGATGCATTGTAATTATTTCCCACGACATCAAAGCATGTACTATAGCGGTATCAGTAAAAAGAAACAAAAAACGTTTCACTTGCTGTGTGTACTACACACACTTCAGTTAATGTCACAATTCTGATGATGATTCAGGTTAGCTTCCCATGCATTCGTAGCCAAGTGTGGAGTTAACCTGAATCTAGTGTAAAAGACAGAACTGATATAATTATTACTAGAGTTTAAGGTAGTTGTTTAGGTCTTACCTTGCTAATAAGATATTACATTAACACAAGAATTACTCACGTTATTAAATATCCATCCCTCGGGTTGGCTTAGGCCATGTAAGATATAACTTGAAAGATAACAGAAGAGGACAAAGAATCAATGGCGTAGCAAGGGTTCTCGGCACCGGGGGCAAAGACACTTTTGGCGCCCCTACCTCTGAAATGTTTTGATTATTTGTTTTGTGGCTCATTACCCACTTAATGACAATAACATAAAGAATTAATTACCGCCTTACACATGCCTAAAATAAAGTCACAATAGAACATCTCACGATATCACAACTGTAAACCTCGAACTAATGAAGTATAGCCTACTAGGTGTACTTACATAATTTGTAAACCATTTTGATATTTATGTCATCCATTATTGTTCAAAGTCACAAAGCTAGAGTAATATTTCAAGCATGCAGAATAAATTTCTGTTATATCCCTAGTTTTGAAACTTATATTTTATATGAGAAGCCAGTCACTTGTGGTGTACATGGATTATAAAACAGATTGATAAAATACTACTTAAGTTTACAAATAACAAATTTTATTAGTTTACAAAACTGTACATATACTTAACTAGATCTAGTACAGGTAGCATTCTGGTATTCATGGTTACATTATATGTTTTTGCTGCTACAAATGCATCAATTAAACTATCAAGTACTAAGTACGTCTTTTTCAATACTTGTTTTTGTTTTGTTTTGTATTTAAG
>NW_013667799.1:80619-86075 GCF_000517525.1 Limulus polyphemus | reverse complement strand
CTAGATCTAGATCTAGGACTTTCCTGTTGCATATATTGACGATCTTGCACACCAATTAATACGTTTCATAAATCTCGTATTTTCTTTTTGTTGAACATACACTTACTTGTACGTTGTACTCTAGGACCTGTATTTCATCTACAGATGAATGATGGAATAGTGTAATTTACTTCTGTACGTCAATTCGGTGTAATTGTATTTTAGTGGGCGGCTTTTAAAAGTTAAAACTGCAAGCGTAATACACACAAATAACGTTACACTGCGTCGTATTTACTTAACGTAGGGCAGTTGTGCTATATCCTAGGGGAGGGCATAATTATCAATTAATAGGCACTATAGGCCTATAATCAGTAAAATTGAGGCTATGCCACTACTGACTGAATTATCAAAGTTTAAGTTAATAAAATATCTAGTGTGGGAATAGGTTGTGGCACGCAATAGGTTCCAACAGGTGATATGTTTAGAACCAATTAGAGAAAATGTGTCAATTAAAATTATATGACGTATATTTGTGTGTCATTGTGTTCTCTTTGCAAGAATAGCTTAAACTGGTTAGACAATACGTTTGTTCTGTGAGATAAACACCTATGTTTCGCAGTGGTAAAAAGCCATGACACTTGCTAGTAATGAAAGTTCTGATATGATAACAACTTCCATCTGTGCAATGAAAAATGATTTATAGTAGTGGAAGTAGCCCTTAAACTCTCCATCTAATAGTAACCTACGAATCTGCTAAGATAACAACTTCAATTGAAGTTGATGAATTTAGTTTTTGATAGTAGTGTAAGCCTTAAAACGTACTATTCACTGTTAATTTCTTCTTATACGAAAAGTCTAAGTTACTCACACTTACAGTGAGTAAATACTTCGTTATCGACGACAATACTGTTATTTTAATATGATCTGACCGTAAAAGATATCCCGAGTAATTAATATTAACTTCAGATCAAAACAAACTATGTACTTTGGGAGAAACTAAAAACAATCTGGCAATAATAAAACTAAGTAGAGTAGTAAAACTCGGCTGTGCATTATATACAATTACTAGCCAGTTCTGGAGAATGAATAGAATTTTGTTGAAATTGAGAAGCAAGCACTTCCTGTTCATAGTTGTGGGTACTTTCAATATCCAATCTCGGGAAAAGACAGCATAAAATGGAAAAGTCTGATAGAAAGTTAAAGTCCATACAATTGACTCCGTGTAAAGCAGCTAAGTTTTTCTATAGAACAAACAATTTGTTGTGTAAGTGAAGTTTCTAAGTAATCTATGCTATTTGTTCATGTGGAAAATATCATATGAAGTAGTGAAGCAGCACCAAAACATAGAAATTACCAGTGAAGGTGACTGTTGAGTAGATGTGGTGTAATTTTGATGAATTAATTTACTAAAGGGAAAACAGGAACAGAGCTAAGCCATGACAGCCTGATATAGAGCTTGCTAGGTATAGGTATGGTATGGGTCAACTTCTCTTTAGACACTGTGGATGAGTTAATGTTACTCATATTAGAAAACAATTTCATTATCCACTCTCTGAAAAACAAACAAACCTTTGATACATCGGACATAATGAACTAAATTTAATTTACTTCTAAATCATTTTTCTTCGTCTAAGTGATGGAAATTTTTTCAAGTAGTAGTATACCAACAGGCTCGAACGCAGAATGTTTGAAAGGGAGGTTCTAATTTGTGAGATCAAAAGCCAACAGATATTGTGCTAGGCACAATCAGCATGCTGATGCTATGGAAGTCTGGGAGCATGCAACTATTTCAAGCACAAAAATGCTAATGCTTCATCAGAAGAATGTAGACTAAGTAAATATAGTTAAGCACCATAGACAGCTGCACTATAACTATATAAGCATACTTTTTTTTACATTAAAAAAGTAAGGGGTTCGGGGCGCCCCCCCCCCCCTCTGTGTATGAGCGTGGTCAACAACCAAGTGATACAAAATGTTGTTCCTGTAACAACAGAAGAAATAAATGTTATCCGTATTCAGTAAGTTGGAAGCACAGTTCTTGTTATCAGTGAGTAATGTTAAATTTCTATACTTGTAAACTGTATTCTAAGATTTGATAACATATCTATTCTCCACTAGGAGTGGGTACATTTATTTCTCAATGGAAGTAAATGTTTATTTTACCTATGGTGTGCCTGTACTGCGGTGACACACCGTTTCTATTACCAATTAGAAACTTACTTCACCGTCAATATTAGGGTAAAGGGAGAGTACCATTTGCTGTCACTAAACGCATAAATCAACGCGAATTCATCTTTCACGAGAAAATAAGTGTCTTGAAAACGTGTCCACAGAATGTCTTATAACTCATATGGTGGTTAAAACTGTGTTCACAACGATAGCTACAAAGCATGCATCTTACCAATGAATACATTTTGTCACAGAATAAGAAAAATTTAATGTTACCCACTCTCTTCACTGGCTGCAAACACTATTCATGGTAATTACAGAAACATTTGTATACTCAAAAAACTGCATTATCCGTTTTAGACTGGCAGGGTAAATTGAGGTTATGTTATATAATGAACAGGCACCTCCAAAAAACAAAAACACCAAATCTCTATCAAATTGTTTGAAACCACGTATTGGTAAATAGATGAGTACATTCCCAAAAAAAGATCTGGCATTATATTAACCTAACTTTCTGATTGGGTGATGAAAAACGTTTAAAGTAACAAACTTTCTGATTGGGTGATGAAAAACGTTTGAAGTAACAGTAGCTAATCACGAAAAGCAACTGAAGATTGTCGTGTACTTAATTTATTGTAGGAGTAAAGATTATCCACTCTTAACAGAGAATGTGGACTTTATCAACTCTTGTTACGTAGGAGCAAACATGATCCACTCTTGGCAGAGAATATGAACTTTATAAACTCTTGTTACAGAGGAGTAAAGATTATCCACTCTTGGCAAATAATGTGAACCTAATAAACTCTTGTTACGTAGAAGTAAAGATTATCCACTCTTGGCAGAGAATGTGAACCTTATAAACTCTTGTTACGTAGGAGTAAATGTTTTACACTCTTGGCAGAGAATGTGAACCTTATAAACTCTTGTTACAGAGGAGTAAATATTATCCACTCTTGGCAGAGAATGTGAATTTTATCAACTCTTGTTATGCAGGAGCAAACATGATCCACTCTTGGCAGAGAATGTGAACCTTATAAACTCTTGTTACAGAGGAGTAAATATTATCCACTCTTGGCAGAGAATGTGAGTTTTATCAACTTTGATAAAGCTTAGTTCACAAGATGGGGTGTCTGTTTTGTTTGTTTGAAGTTAAGCACAAAGCTACACAACGGGCTATCTGTGCTTTTCCCACCACGGGTACCGAAACCCGGTTTCTAGCGTTGTAAGTCCGCAGACATACCGCTGTGCCACTGGGGGGAAATATGGGTTGTATGACAATACAGTTGATGTTTCTGTGGCTGTAGAATATATGCGCTCCTTACACTTGTAGTTTATTGTAATGTTACCAACTCTCGGCAACAATTTAATTACAATCAACAGTTTATATATGTACGTTTCACAGCTAACTTCTGCTTTGGTAGATCATGTCATACCGGGGATGGTTAACGTCCAGTCGCTATGAAGAGTCAGTAATGTTCACTTTACTGGCAGTAAGTATATGTTTTGGAAATGGCCGCAACAACTCACAACTACCATCATTTATATGTGACTGGGTATCGATAAATTATCGGATTCACCAGAAGTGGATAAAGTTAACCCCCTTTTGTAATATATACAGATTTAGTTTCACTGCAATAATTGGTTACTGTTAGTTTCAGCAAGATTTAAATGACTTTAGTGATAATGTATATTGTATTCATTTTTACTTCATTGTATTTTAAAGGTGTTTAGAATATTTGAATCAGCATTTGTTCAACATTGAAACTTTCTTATGGTTATTAAAATACCCGATCTGGTGTGTAAATTATTTTCCGAAATTGTATCCCAGTTGTTAGTGTGCATAATTGTCTCTTTATGGATGTAGCACAAATTCAAACAAGATTTAGATGGCTATAGTGGAGAAAAGAATTTCTTCTGATTTGATACTAGTAAGTTAACATACAGTTCGATAATTCAAAATATACTTCAGAAGGGTTTGGCTTGGTTGTTGTTAAGAACAAAGCTACACAATCAGCCATCCTCACCACAGGTATTTTTAGCGTCGTCAGCCTGCAAACTTATGGCGGAGGCACTTCAGAAGGGACAGAGAATATATCCTGTCAATACACATTACGTAGACTTACTAATCTTCAGTTCTCTGTGTATATTCCAGAAAACAAAGTGCTATGCTATTCACTAATCCCAATCGAGATTGAAATGAGAACCTTACCCAATTAAGGATTCGAAAAATATTATCTACTCTCGACAGAGAGTTCATATATTATTCACTCAGGGACTGAAGAGTTCATGTAGGGCTGGTAGTTTGTGATTGGCATAGTTGTGACAGCATCTGTGAAGTTAGTGGGAGGCACCCTGTATTGTTTTAAAGATGGAAACAGAAGGCGTGAGTATTGGTAAACGTAGATCTATATTGAACTGCAGAAGAATGCTAAGCCAACAGCATTATTGAGACCAGAAGAAGACAATGTAAAAAGGTTGTAAAGTGTTGAGTTACCAAACGTAAGCTGACGTTTCTTTTAGAACTTTGAAATTATTAATAGCGTGGTATAATAATGTTGTGAAATTTTATTTAAATCAAGTTTAAGTGTGAAGTCACCAGTTTCTTAATTTTTTTTAGTTTATATTTCGTTAAATTATAGTTATAATTATTCATTTTGTCCGTTTTTATTTTTTTAGTTTTTGTTAACTAAGAAACCCTGGTAGAAGTACCTTAAGTTAATTTTTAATGTTTTTAAAATCAGTAGTGCATTCCAACACTTCTTTGTTGTTTTTGGAATGGGGGGGGGCAAGCACTGAATATAAGCATGATAATAGAATGTTACGAAAACATTTATTTTGTAAAACAACAACAGCAAAAAACATAAAGTAAATTGTTAGTAATGTTACGTCTCAGGTCGTTTGTTAATTTCCCGTAAAAATTCCTTCCGAAAAACTTCAGCAATACAAGTCCTCCCTTAAATAAAACTAGTTTATTATTTTTCAATACAACTTTGCAATACACTTAACTCTCCTTTAGCACGGACTCTCGTCCTAAACCTAGCCCTGTAGACTTTGGACTGATTTTGGGTTCCATACCTGAGTTCTAGAGCAGCTGCCAGTGCTCTATAGTTGTGTCTGTCGTCTGCTGACAACTGTCCAAGTATTTACAGTGGTTGTCCCTTCAAGCTCATTGTCAAATATACTGCTTTCTGCTCCTCTGTCCATCCATTCATTTTTGCCAGTAGTTCAAATTGTGCTCTATATGCTTCCCACGGTGCCTTTCCATCGAATTGCTGTGGCTTCCTTCGTACTAGATCACTCCTATTGCT
>NW_013667799.1:66626-79619 GCF_000517525.1 Limulus polyphemus | reverse complement strand
CTATAATTCACAACGAACGATTAACGCGCTTAACTCAATTGTCCGTCTCAATCTCTGTCTGCAATTCAATTCCATTGTTGCCGTCACTTCTTACCGGTCTTATATATACAAAAAGCGTACATCTCGTTTCTTCATGAATCTTCTAGAAACTCATCACGTGTTACCAGGGTCACGTGACTTCCGCTGTCGTAACAGTAATTTTAAATGTTTCCTCTTCGTTGAAATTTAACGTTAGTCGAGGAAGCACATAAGTAACCGAGTTAAACTATAATATCCATATTGGAAGATGTTAAATATGATTTATTTAACGGGTAATTAAATACCGACAGCAGTTTTAATATGAAAGTTAAAAATAGTGTGCTGATAAAAAGTATTGATAGGCAGAGAAACATTCCTATAATTACCACCTAATACACTCAACTCTTTCTCTGCCATAGACACGTGTTTGTCCCCTCCTGATACTACTACTATCCGAATATGGAGTTTTGTACCAACATGAAGAAAGAGAATTCCCCTTCAGACTCCCCATACATAAAGTATCAAGTTTTAGATAAGTAATGACATATTTCATTGTGTATTCGAACGTAACCTGACAATGAAAGAGAAAAATATAATCATTAAGCTATAAATATGGGCAACGAACACACATTTAAGTCATTTGGATAACTTTCTTTCAATTAAGATTAAACTTAACTATTTAAGTACTTTCTCTGTATTGACTACTGAACGTTTCAAGTTTAAATGCTATAAATAACTCATTATAGTTTCAGATCATGTAATTTGTCCTCTGTCGATAATATTATTGTCGTGTTGTATTCAAAACTATTTCTAGTTTAGAAATAAAAGCTTTTAAACTTGCCATTTTTTATTACCTGAATACAATTAGTGAACAGAAAGTTTTCTTTGAAATGTTTAGGTATGCAGTCGTCTAACAAGGCTTAGGATTTTATAATGTAGGCTACAGGATTTAATGAACTACACCTTGGTGGGTATTCGCGCAAAGCTACACAGGTGCTCTCGCTGATAGCCGTTCCTAACTTAGAACTGATAGGCTAAAGGGAAGACAGTTTGTAGGTTACTCTAATCGAATAGTAAGACGTGACCGTCACTGTTGCGGGACGTGTTGATATTTTTTCGTTGCGTTTTTGTGTGTGGCATTATGGCGCGAACGTTGGACCCTCAGTTCAACATACTGACCACGGAAGGATGGGACGAACTCAATTCTTACGCCCACAAGAAACTAGCTATGCGGCTTTTTCTGCAGGGCCGTACTGATCGTTAATGCCCTGCGAGAGAGGTAAAGTCTGCGCTTCTCGTCAACAAATTTTATAATCTATTCTTGCTTTCAAAGATGCAAACTCGCGCCCCCTATTGATCGCCATTCAGAGCTAACTCACTACCCGTAATACGGCCGTTTTTATGCACGTATTATTCATTAAGATGGATGGTTTTATTACACATTTTATAACTTTTTAATTCCTCATTTTAATACACAGAACACAAATTTGGTCAATTTGAATAGTCTGACTTTTTAAAAGTTATTGTTTGTGCCGATAAAGTCTTCCGTGTTATCCCACAGTATCTTTGGAGGAATACCACCACGTCAAGGGAAAACACTGATAATGAATGTTCATCACATATTACACATTTCCGAAACAAAGTTAACGTGATACAAGATAAGTCAGTATTTACTATTAGATTAGCTTGTTATAATTACGATTCTAAAACTGTTAATAATTACACTTCGGGGACTTAATTTAGTTCACGCCATTAGTTGTTAATAGTGTCTCAACCACTACTATGTCTGTCCGCTTGATGAGCCCTAGTGTTAATTGAAAGGCCTCGTCGGTACCATCTTTGGACCCACAGGTAACATCATCATATAAGACTATCATCTTCGACTGCGAGAGACTGTCACTAGTATACATTTTTTATTCAAACTTCTTATAATTTTGTGAATTAACTAACACTAAAACAAGTCCTTTATTTTTACAGCGATTATTTTTTGTTAATCTCAATGTAAATAAATTATTTCAAAACAATGTGCAGGAAACAAAAATACTTTATTGATGCGGTAGTTGTACAGTCAAGTAACAAACATATGAAAGACAATAAAACGTTTACTTCACCAGAAATGTTTGTTATAAATTAACTATTAAAAAGAAACTAATAAAAAATGACTCGTCACAATACAACAGTACGAAATCCAGACAACAGTGACCTTATTAAAACATTGCAACCCCCTCCCCTGCATTACCTGTCTATACATTTACACAAAACTAGCGTTTATAACAGAGATCATGGGCGGCTAGCAAACATTAGCTTTTACACATTTCGTTAACCTACGATGCTCAACGTAGAACCTGTCTTCCAAACAGTTTCGTAATACTTTTATATTTCTGAAATAGTTAACATTTTAAGTACATAAACTACTTTCCGTAGTATTCCGTCATTACCTTTTTGAATAATCAACGGTTTTCCACCGTATTTTCCTGAAATACATTTGGACAACTCCATAAACGACGATTTTCACCAAAGAAGTCCAACTTGCATATCTTAATTGTTATAGACAAATTCGTATTCTGGCTGATTAAAAATCTTACGATTATAATTGTTCAAATCGAATTTCTACTACTTGGAGCGGGGGGGAAGAGAAATACACAACATGTATCTATATTAACAGTTTAATCTTTAATTTTAATTACTTGCCCAGATTACCCCACCTCTGACTTAAAATGGACAATCTTATAAAAGGTATTTGATAACACCATGTTCTACCCGAGCATCAACAATAAAAACGTTCAATTTTTTTTCTTTTTTTTTTTTTAAACTTAGATAGTTAATGATACAACAGCAGGAAATGACGGGAACAGCACCAGAGGAAGGCTTGTTTGAGTACACGTTAAGGCAAGCACCTTTATCTGGCATGTTATTATTATTATTATTATTAATATATTGGAGTTGTAATGGAAGCCAAAATTACCCCCCCCCCCCCCTAGAAGAGATGACAGTTTCAAAAAATAAGGGCTATTCCAAAACACTGGTTATGTATATATTTTTAGAAAATTTTAATACTACTAAGCATAACACTGAACTACATCTAGTAATGCAAGGACATACTTACGCTTCACAAATACTGGGTGTCAAGATATGCATTGAAAATGGAATGTGTATAAACTTATCAATTGTTACTTACTATTAAACTGTATTATTTTGTTTGTATATACATACACTACTGGATACAAATCAGCTAACCTACCAATGAACTTTTGCAGTTTTACCAACACTACTAAAAATAAAAATCAATAACCACCATGATGTTTTTATGTGGTTAGGTATGCCTCATACAATGTCTAATATTGATAAAAAAAATTTACATGATGCTAATTTTAGCATAAAAATAGTGGGCAATACTTAAAGTAACAGATCTCATTTCCAACAAGATTATCAAAAAACCACCATGACAAAATACATTTATTAGCTTATTTATTTATTTTCCTTTAATGATACTGGAAAGTTAAGAATTCCAAACATTGCATAGTGGAGAACAGCTAACAAAGGTCAGTCTGCTACTAAAACAGATGCTCAAGCCTTCAAGTCAACTTCACTACATCAGATATGTTATGAGCAACATTAATGAAAAAACTACAATTTCCCACTTCTTAACAATACAGCACAACTCATAAAAACTGGTAATAGTAAAAAACGTCAACAGTTTTTGGACCAAACACTAACAAATTTAATATACTGAACAAAAAAATGTTAAAAACAATCCTTCAAATAAATAAAGGTTACTTAGTTAAAAAAAAAAAAAAAAAAGATGCATACATTAAATCAATTAACTAGTATGTAACAAATGAATGATTTTTAAATAGTAACTAGTAAGTAAAAATAAAAACACCTAGAGGAGAGGCTGTTCCTTACACAATGGTGGGTTCCTCGTCCAATAATAATAATAACCACTGAAAATGTGCTCTTCAAAAATCTTTAACCTAACAACGTTTGAAAAAATTTCCATACTTATTTCACTTGGCACAAATTTCTGTTGCCATGAGTAGAATAAAGTGAAAAAATATTATAGGCTTTAAACCCCAGAACAAGAAAAAAATGAACAGTTTTACTTGCCTTCTCCCCCTTTAACAACTGCAATATAAAATACAAAAAAACTGTGCCACTTATAACACCTTGTATTAAAGTTAACACTCAAACTTATACCCTTTTAACATACTTGTAAATGCTAGTTCAAAATCACTTTTAGTGGCATTAAAATATTTTGCAAGTATCCTGGTTGAAGAAGGCATTAAATTGGTTCCACATATAATTGAGCACTAGGTACAGCCACTACACATAGTACAAATACAATATCATGGACAAACCAACTTATGGTATACTCCTGTACAACCTTCCCAGTGACAGAGTTAAGGAATCGCCCACAAACATTGTTTACAAGAAATTGCTATCGCTACTGCTTATCATTAAGTTCAACAAGTAATCATACCCAAACTTTCCTACAAGAATGGAATTTTTTTTTGGCTAAAATTAAGTTCTCTTTAAAATTTCTTAATTTTCAATACAGCAAGCAGTTGTATGCTTTTTATAATAAACCATGATAAATATAACATCCACAGTTCCTATAGTGCTTTGTAACATACACAAGTCATGCAGAGATGTAAACAACCAGTATTGCTAGAGTTTTTGAGTTTGTTAAGTATGCATCTCTTGAGATCATTAAAAACACCAGAAAGCCACTGGTTGCATTCATCAAAGTACACCGTACCTTATAAACAACATATTCCAAATTTTTTCAAAGAACTAGATATTCCAGGAATGAAATGATTGCGTCCAACTATTGCAGCTTGGACGAGGTAGCTACATTAAAAAAAAAAAATTATTTTGCAGACAAATAAACATCAACAACACACAATGTGGAATTTCATGAGATAAATTACAATTCACAAAAGCCATAAAAAATATAACTGTACGTGTTGTGTAATTCTGAACATATTCAACAATCTGAGCATGAAACATTTTTCTCATTATGCTGATAAATTTTTTTTCACTCAGAAAAAAACTTCACAATTAGCATGCTTAGTTAGAATTATTGCTGCTATACATCACTCAAACATTCCTTGACGTGAAGCAGCAAAATAATTAATTGATGTTATACTATACTCTTTAATTCACATGATACTTAACTGAACAAGGCCAAAATATTATGGCTCTAAAATAACATGTATAAAAAAAACCAAATCACACCTACTTAACATGATTACTCAAACTCCTAACAAAATCAAACTTGCAGATCTGTATTTGACTACAGAACACCTAAAAAAAGAAAAACTTAAAATAAAAACAAGTTTCAAATTAAGTTTATAACTGGAAGCTTGCAACTTCTCCCTGCCATATTTATTATTTTAAACTTTTCCATTTGAACAAAATCTTATTCATAGTTAACATTTAAGGTTCAAAACTGACTAGGTAAAAGTGAATTCTGAGTTCTTTAATAGATATTTTTTTATAAACTTACTTTATTCTTCATCTGAATAACTTCAATAAACAGACTTCACAGTTGAATAAATTAGGTTAAGATTTTACATAACAAATTGGCACAATAGCTAAACAAAAATTATAAGAAAAAACCCATTAAGTTTGGAGAGTAGACATATAAAACATAACTGGAAAAGTACATTTGCATTAGCTGCACTCCACACACACACACACATAAAACTCTGGGCTGTGTCACTGCAGTCATAATTCAATAATATTTAAAATTAATTTTGGTTTCTCAACAAGTGGCCCCACTGTTTTAAAGATCACAGTAGTTAGTGTTCTCACATCTTTGGCATATTATGTTGATGGTTACTTCACAATAAATAATAAACTGTGAGATAAAGGTAACATTATCGAAAACTATTTTAACGTGTCTAAGAAAAAACCAATACTTCAAGGAAGCTGTGGACGATGACTAGGACTGGTAAACCATATACGATAATTTCATAGCCTAGTATGGACAGGCTAGGTATGGCCATCCAAACAGCCTCCAAAGGCAATCTGTGTGTATCTGTTGTAAATGTATAAACATTAGAGAAAACATAAGTTACACATAGCTGTTCAGTGATTTTCACTCTGCCTTTTAAATTCATCTGTTGTAAATAACCACAAAAACAAACATTCAAGTGATAAAATCAAGGCTCTGACAGAGACTTTCTGAACTAATTTAAATGCAAGAATATCTTTCCCTCTGGAGCTGCCCTGTTCAGATATGTTAGATGCCAACTACTGGTTGGGTTAATTTGTTTGAACAGAACCTATTCAAACTCGAAGTGTCACCTATCTCTGTTGGAATAAAAAAAAATATACCAAACTCTTGATAATTCTTCAAATTCTTGATACCCAGAACAACTGAAGGAGATCAGAAAAAATATCATCAGCCTTTTAAATATGAAGGCAACAGCATTTTGCTTAAATTCCTATTCCTGGAATTTGCATGTAGCGATAGACATAAATACGATAGTCCTTGCTGGCTAAAACCACAGAGCCATTCTCTACAAGAGCCACATCAAAACATTGGGCATGCTTCACTTTACTTTCAAGAGCATTCACCAGCTGACCATCTTGAGTAAAAATTGTGATGTTGAAATTGTTGTGATTGTCGGCCACCAGGATTTCATCATTTTGGTTGATGCAAACACCAATGGGGTAGTTGGTTAACCCTTCTCCTCCAATCTGCCGCAGAAACACTCCATCATAGTTAAACACTTTCACACAGTGGGCTCTATTGTCACTGATAAAGATTTCTTGTTTATCATTGACCACCACTCCATTAGGAAACTCCAAGTGTTTAGAGCATCCAAACTTTTGAAGGACATTTCCTAGTTGGTCAAAGATTATTACACGCATTACTTTGCATTCAACAACAATTATACGTCCTTTGCTGTCCACTGTCACTCCTCTTGGATGCTGAAGGATATTAGCTCCAAACTTGCGAACAAATTGACCATACTGATTGTATATTTGGATTTGATGAGTGGGACTCCTTTCTGTAACTATTATATCACCAGAAGTTTTAACAACTGCAACACGATTTGGGTAGAGCAACTGTCCATCCCTCTTTCCACATTCTCCAAACTGGAATTTAAAACGCCCTTCTATATCAAAAATTTGAATACGATGATTATTTGTATCTGCAACTATGATGTCACACTGTGCATTTACTGCCACACCACTTGGTTCAGTAAACTGACCTTCCATAACACCAAATTCCCCAAACTTGCAGTGATATATCATCTTTTGACGTTTAATTTGGGACTTCAGGGGGTAGATGGTGGAAGAAAGCAACTTTGAGGAGAGATCAGTTACTTGGTCAGAAGAAAGAGAATATGTATCTGAACCATTTTGCAAGTTGTCATTTGGTGCACTTGACCATTTTTCATAAGGGTTAAGGTCACCCAAATTGGTCAAGAAAGGGCTCAAACTGTTAGCAGAACTGAATCTCTTTGAAAGAATATTAGACTCATATGTACTATGTCCATTGTGATATGTTCTTTCTGAGCCTATAACACCATTTGGTCTGGCAATCGCCTGAGGCTTAGATGAAAGTGTCATCTCTGAACTTTGACGAATGTATCCAAAAGTGTTACGTACACCTATCTGAATTGCCTGAAAATTTGAAACAAACTCTAGGTCTCCATCTTGAACATCAATATCTGGATTGTAAGTAAGCACACCCTGGAACTTTGAATCAAGCAGTTGCTTGAAAATGAGTATTTCAGTATTGCTTGAAAACTTCATAATACGATCCACAAACTCCATTAATTGAATAATCTTTTCAATATTCCTTTGAATTTCTTGTCCCAGTATACTCAGAGACATCATTCTGGTATTGTATACACCGTCTACTTCCTTCAAGAGTTCTTCTTTTTTTTCTTCCAACATTGAGCAATAAAATTGGAAAGTTTCCTTAATTTCGTTTTCTGCTCTCTGATACTGCATCTGGAGACGGCTGGTTGAATGTTCAATTGTCTTTAGAACGTTTCGTAGATCAGTCACTTTGACTCTAATATTTTCAATCATATGATTAATAGTCTCTACCTGTTGTGAAGCAACATCCTTCAAGTACTCAAAATCATGCAAACCTTTTGGATGATCCAAAACTGAACATTCTTTACAAATTGGAATGTTGCATGTTTGGCAGAAATACTTTAACAGTTCATTTTTGTGTCTCGTACAATTTATGGGTTTTTCCATCTTTATATCATCTTTGTTGTTTTGTAACTCACTTAATGTAAGAACCCGATGACCCTCAAAGCAATGCATGAACTGATGAGCCATTACACAGTTGGAACAAAGAAAATTGGCACAATCAAAACAATGGGCTACTGCATTTGACTCTTTACTTTTACAGCCTGTGCAACAAGGGGAATTTCCTTCCAAAGCAGTAGATTCCAGTATGTTACTAATAGCATAGTCTGACAACAATCCTCCAATGCCCTGACCTGTTAAAATACACTCTTGATGACACTGAGGACACTTGATATTATCAGGGGACTCCTGAATTTTCTCAAGACATGGCTGACAAAAGGTATGAAAGCATGGGAGCACTTTTGGTATGGTATATGTATCTTGGCAAAGAAAGCACTTTGTGGAAATGCTATCTTCAAGACTTTGATCTCCAAGAGTGCTTACAGATGTAGAGCTGAAAGCAGTGGAATCTGGTAAAGATGGAGTAGGAGATGCCATTCTTGATCTTGATTGTTCACTGTTTGGAGATGAAAGATGGGTCACATCAGACTGGAACTACAAAGACAAAAAGAAAATTGTTCATTTAATCAACTACCAATAGTTTGAGCTACTTAAAAATAATAAGGAAACTTTCCACCCACTTTTTCCCCTTCAAGAAGTAGTTTTTCCCTAAACATCATCTAGTACAAATAGTTTTACACATTTTGACTACATACCACTTTTAATAAACAAGTTCCTGAAATAAAATTACAAAATCTATTACTTAATCAATTAAAAATGTTTTAGGTGGCTTAACTTTTATGTATGTTGAAAGTAAAACTTACAACAGAAAATACATTGCAATAAAGAGAACAGCTTCTATATAAGAAACAAAACAAAGACCAGCACTTTTATCAATATGACTCTTGTTGGGGGTGGGGGGGAGAAGCATAGTGTGTTTGGATGAACAGCCATTCAGCAAATTTATTTAGACATTTCTAAAAATAAAAACTAAATTTCAACAATACATAATTTATTCATCTTAAAAAGTAGCAACTTACAGTTTTATTAATGTAGATTATGTGTGTATAAAGGACTATACATAAAAAAAAAAGTTGAATATGGTGACTGCTAACTAGAGCTGGACGATTAGTCAAATTTGATAACTAATTGTTGGGTTTATCCATAGATAACGTTCAGCTAATCCGCAATTCTCATAAGATGACAAAAAAACAACACACACACACACATCAACTTATAATATAATGCTAAAAGTTAGGTGTCAATACCAACAATAGGCAGAGAAAAGATGACATCATGTAACTTTGTGCTCACCAGCAAATATTATGGCATTATTTCGATTAGTTGATTATTTACACCAATCAATCATAATAAATAAACTTAATATTCCAAAAATTGTTTAATTTTGAAGTCTAAGTTCAAGGGAGGTCCAGTTCAATCTACAATTTGAGAATTCCACTCCTCATCAGTAACCCTTTTTTACAACGATTTACACCAAATCTAGAATGAAATAATATAGAAAACCTTTAAAAACTTTAGTTTTTACACAATGCAGTAAAAAATTGGCAATAAAAACTAATAAGTCCTTAGAAAATTACATTACCTCATTAACTTTGATATAATATGGCAAGTCTACATTTTTGGATTACAGAACCCCCCTATATGTTGATTTGACTTTTTAAAAGCTAAAAAAACATTGTAAACTGGCCTTGTGGCAGATAGAGTAAAATAAACAACAAAGATTTTTACAAGCATCTTGATGTAAGAACTGGTAACTTTTATTTTAGTATAATGAATGTTACAGTTGAGATGGACCATCAGATCCCTTGTTGTTCTTAAATAGTATGCATGTGTAAGCATTTTGCCTAATGATCTGGTTTGTCAATTTACAGCTGACACAAAACTGGCAACAAAAACTTGAGACTGATCATACATCATTCATTTTTATAACATTTTAGTGTACTTATATTCTATATACATATTTTTATAAGCTATAATTTTTTGATGTAACTTAGATGTTAACTGAAAGGCATATTATATTAAGAAAAAAACAATTAATAGTGTAGGCCTAGAAAGTTTAAAAACTTTGACATCAGATTTTCTAGTATATTCTAGGAATAGATAATAAATACGAGGGGTAGTGAAGCATTCAAACAGAGTTGTTTCTATTCATTACAGTGAATAAGTCAGAGTGTATTTATGTTTCAGTCAGTAGTGAGCTTGTGTTTTGTTTTCAGTTACTTCGTTGATCACTTGTGAATTTGTACAAGTCTATATTTATGTTAGTTAGTACACGATCTATAAGTTACCACAGTGTACAAGCTTGTAAAAATTTTAAGAAATTGGTTTATTTATTCCTTATCATTATGTGGACTTCAACTTATTTTCCCCTGGTAATTTAAAAGAATCTGCCAATGAAAGAATAATATTACAATACTAGTGTCAAAAGTGAAATTATTTTGGGGAAAGTTAAATAAAACTTTGAATATACTTGAATTTCAACTGTTGATGATGACAACCCAGAGGTCAAACAGTGAGAGCAAAGGAGTTGCTTGAGACAAATTTATTAAGACAGGATCTTATGGAACAAGACAGGAAGTTTAAAGACCATGAAGAGAGAGAGAAAAATAAAATATGAAGAAAAAGAGAGACGGAGAATAGAACATGACAGAAAGTTAAGAGAGGAGTCATGAAAAGAAAATGAAATGGACTTTTTAAAGAATAATGAAAAATAACCCTGATTTAATACAAGATCTATTAAAATATAGGGGATGTACAGAAGGATTTCAATAAGAAATTTAGAAAGCCAATAATGAGGTAAAAAGCAAAGTACAAAAAGAGACATAAATGAAGATATCAATGATGTAATAAAACAGATCATTCACAGAATAAAGCATCTGGAAAATGAATTATTAAATCCGAAGAGTAAACTAGTGACAATTCTTTCAGCATTGGCCAAAGAAATCCCTAGGTAGACACCATCTAATATCAAACATGGATTAAGAGAATGTTTTTCATCTACACCTATTACCACTATTACCACACCACCTCTTACTAAAGAACCTTCCTGGAACTGCTTCAGCCATGTCATTATTGAATCCAGTTCCAGTATTTAGCTAAAGCCACTATCATCAGATCTAGCAATACTGAAACATCAACTCCCTCTGATGGCAGTCTATAAGAACTAAAATGATTTTAGGGAATAAAAACTTCTCCCACAAGACACCAGAAGGAGAGAATTGTTATAGATATGGGAAAACTGGCTATTACAGCTAAAACTGTGAGGAATCATAAAATGTTAAGATACCTAAGAGATAATACTCTGAACACAGGGATCTAACCACACATCAGCTGGATTTATTGAGCAAAGTTTGGCTAGGAATACCCCAAATCAAAAAAGAAGTTCATTATCATCCAAGAGTTCATGGGTTTACTGATGGAAAACCTTACAGTTTGCTGATTGACTCCAGTTCTATAGTTGTTCTCCACCCAGTTCGTTTAATGAAAGGCAAAAACTGCCTCTAGAAATGAAAAAAGAAGGACTGGTGCAAACAGCAGATGGATACAAGATTCCAGCAAAAGAGAAATTGGAAGACCCTTACTACAGAAAACTTCTCTGTATCTCATGTGTGGGTAACTGACATTGAAGAGGAGTGCATTTTGGGAACTGGCTTTATGCAAAGAAATGGATGTGGGGTTAAGCTAACTTCAAATAGCTTCAAAGTATGGCCAGGAAATTCCAGTATACTACATGACAATTAATACACTAAAGATTGAACTTGCTGTGGAAACAGGGTTAGTGGCCACTGAACCACCAAGAAGTGAAATACCCAGTTGAAGAGCTTTTAGCAATAATATTTCATCTGGCAATTAAGGCATAGTGGAACCAAATACTCCAGCATGTCCAAGGAATTGGTAGTTGGAAGGGCTGTTGTGGATATGAAGAGTAAAAATGTTGTACACGACTTTACCCAGAGAAGACTTAATTCAGCTTGAAAGGTTGCTATTAATGCTGATAAACCTGAATTTCATCAAGGTGACATGGTATGGCTGAAAAGTTCTCATTGCAAGAGAACAAACTTTAAAGTAGATGCTCAAAAGTGACATACAATGTACTAAAAAGAATCAGTGATATGAACTACAGAATCCAGAGGAATAAACAATCCGTGCTATCTACCTTGATCATCTTTGAAGTATGTCAGTGAGAGGATGGCCAACTGAGTAATTCTGAAGAAGATACTCAACCTGCTGAGGGTCCCAGGGTTCCTACTGGGACTACTTCCAGAAAGTCATCAATGATGGAGCCACCAGTAGACTCAATAATCATCTTCTTTAAGAGAACTCTCCCAGCAACAGGAGACTCACTGATAAGGAAGGACAAGCTGCCAGACTATCTAAAACACTGTTTCCCAAAGTGGAAGCCACAGCCTCCCTGGGGGCCATGAAGCTTTTTCTGGGGGGGCTGCCATAAAGTGGTCCCGAAAACAAAGATGCTGAATTAATTTTGATTTTAAATAAACAACAAATCAATACAAATTATGTTGAATTAATTAAATTAAAGAATTGATTCATATTTTAAAACAAAAATAAAATAACCTTACATAAAATTAAGTGTGCATCTAATTGCTCATCAGCCTACAAATTTAAGCCAAACATAATAAATTGCTAATGGTCTAATTATAATATATACACTGAGTGGTCACAAGTAAATAGACACCTAATTTTTTGTCATTTAACTGATTTATGCTAACT
>NW_013667799.1:51909-65686 GCF_000517525.1 Limulus polyphemus | reverse complement strand
TAAGTAGTATCTTTCTAAATATATCTATTCACCTTCTCGTGCTTTGATAGCACCATAATCAATAAAGTAACTGAAATTTAGAAATCTGCAAATCACCTTTGGTTCCAGACTTTTGGACATCCCGTATTCTATTTATCTATACGTGTATTAGTGACTTCTGTAGACCACAAACTGAAATAGCAAATACCCTTGACCCTCTAACCTACAAACCTTAGCCAATGTTCTTCCGAGCTTTCGTTATAGCATGTTGACCTATATCTCCGTACGTTACAAACTACGTCCGTTCATTTCATAAATAGGGCAAAAATGTGATCCAAGGTAAGAAGGTAGTTCCTATCCAGCCCATTGCATTGTTTCCATGGCCACAGATGTCTTCACCTTTCTCTAGAATAGTTGTGTTAGACTGAATCTCGTTATCAGTGTTTCCTTGGCGATACGAGAATAACGAAAAACAATGCATTCAATTCCATTATATTATTAAATTAGATATAGATATTATTATGTCCCTCATTACTCGTCATGATCAGATACAAAATGTCTTCACCTTTCTCTAGAATAGTTGTGTTAGACTGAATCTCGTTATCATGTTTCCTTGGCGATACGAGAATAACGAAAAACAATGCATTCAATTCCATTATATTATTAAATTAGATATAGATACTATTATGTCCCTCATTACTCGTCATGATCAGATACATAAGGTCGAGTTGATCCTGCTGTTAATTCAAACATAATGTGTTCTGTAAAATTCATTGACGGACACTCTGCAGTATTTATAAAACATTTTGATCTAGGTTGTATATCAAAATTTGAATTATTAAACATTTTGCTTTAGATATTAATATGGTTATCCTTATCAGGGATTGCGTATCACGGGCTGACATTTTTAACAACAGAAACGAATATATAGTATAAATAAGTTTGTTTCTAATTAAGTACAAAGCTACGCAATGTGGGCTATCTGTGCTCTGCCCACTATGTGTATCGAAACCCGGTTTCTAGCATTGTAAGTCCGCAGACATACCGCTCTGACACTTGGGGGACAACTAGATAAAAAGTTTAAAGTTATGACAATTAAAATAATTTCATTTCCTTTGATTACGAAGTCAGATATACATATAAAATAACTAGTTTGTGCAAATATACAATTCGGATTGCTAAATAAATAAATTTCTGAGTTATTAAATTCGAAATCTTTATGTTCTTCGTGATATTTTTCATTTGTATTGTTGTGCAATAGTGTGTCGCATTATTATTATCTAGTTTTGAGTGAAAATATACAAAATTCACACATGAAGCATCATCTGGTGGTTAATTATTATAAATATATTCAACGAGTTTTTTATTAGGCGTTCTACTGTGGTATTGTGGTTTTACGAACAGTTATGAATCTGTTTTTACTGGTTAAGCCTAGTTTTCCATAATATGAAAATTAATGCTATAAAGAATGACAACATCCTGGTTACTGGTAGGCTATGTAATATAAGCCATTAAACAGGTGATTTAGGTTATTTAGTAATTGGAGCATAAAGTAAATATATTTAATGTTTGATAGAATGTCAACAAGTTACCCGAGACAGGCTTATTTGATAGCTTGTTTGTTTTAAAACAGTCACATTGGACTAGCTGCTTCTCTACCGAGAGGAATAGTAATTCCGTAAATTTACCGCTGTCACACTCAGGGACGGATTGTTTGAAATAGTCTATATTTTCCGAAATTTAAGAAGACATGTTTGTTTCAGAAATTCGCGCAAAGCTGATTTCTTGGTTTGCCGTAATCGAATAATGGAATATAGTCACCACTGTTACAACATGCCCAAGGGTCCCAAAGTGCTAAGCGATATTCTGCTAACTATGGATCCTCAGATTCACAGTCCGTTTCGCTAACCCGGCCCTTTAAGTAGGCCTAAGATTGTCAGAATTACGATTAGTTTACAACAATCACTGCTTTGTATTGAATATTTTGCCACTTTTTAAGTTTAAAAAGAAATGAAACTTCAGTTTATTTGTTTGTAATTAAGCACAAAAGCTACACAAAGGCTATCTGTGCTCTGCCCACAAGGGTATCGAAACTCGGTTTCTAGCGTTGCAAGTTCGCAGATATGTCGATGTGCAACTGTTGTTTGCAAGTAGCTGAGATGTTGGGCAGTGCAGGTAACTGAAGAATATTTAAACTGTTTCAACAAACCATGTTTTATATTCCTTTACAATTAAAAGTCTATGAGGTATTTACTAATAATAAAATAATTTAGATGGAAATCCATGTTTACAAAGCAACGTTTTCCATTTGTTTCACCGTTAGAGTTGTGGCGTAACGTGTGAGCAAGACTAAGCGATTGTTTAGGGGCCAAAGAAACTCATAAAACCTCGATTTTTTATTACATTTTATTGCCGTTGTTAGTTTTTCATGAGAACTTTGAATTTTGTTAGTTTTAGTACTGCACTCATTTCACTTAAAGCGATCTGAAAACACATCGTCGGGTTCTTCGTTGGGTGAACGTTTAAGAATTAAAGCAGCAAGACCTTTTGCGTTGGCACACGTGCGGTGCGCGTGCGCTGATTGGTTGTTAAAGTGCAATATACCCATAGTGTGCAATGATTTGAGAAAGATACCAGTGTAATGGTGTCAGTGTGTTAAATTTAATGACGAGGAACCCACTTTATAGAAAATAAACGTTTGGAGACAGCTTGACTGCGCAATGAAGAAAATAACTTTGTTAATGTTAGTATGTTAATATGTTAGTAGAAATGACATTTTAACGAGTGTATTAGTATATGCTGCGTTCATGTATTTTTGGTTTGTGGAAATATTGCAATTAGTATTTTCAGGAATGGATGAGAGAATGCAAAAATATTCCTAGCACCACCCATAGATCAATACAAAGGTGGTGTAAGTATTATGGTGGATCCAGAATGTTATCGGGGGAGGGGGGTTGACAAGGTTGTTTTTAGCACCCACAGATCAATACAAAGGTGGTGTAAGTATTATGGTGGATCCAGAATTTTATCGGGGGAGGGGGTTGACAAGGTTGTTTTTAGCATATCTAGTGAAGCTGAACGCCACGAGCGCGAAAAGGAACACCCCTCCCGTTCCAGTTAGATCGGCGCCTGTCCTGTGAAAGTGGGTTTTCTCGGGGATCTCCCGTTTCCCCCCACAGCAAATTCCCTGGCACTCTTGGATTTTCTGAATCCAGCCATAGCATTGTATTTATAGATCCCAGCCACTAGGTGACCCTGTTTACAGGGCGTTTATTGAGGTATGCTTTGTCGAGTGTTCTCATCTTGCTTCTTCTCATTAATGTCGTCATCAGCCTTGGTCTTCCCTCTGCCTCCTGGTCTGCCATATCTTCACACCGACCAATTGTCAGATATGAATAAACTCCGAAATTTCTTTTAATCCCATGATCTTAGCAAAATTTTCTTTCTCGCGAGCGGGGCAAAGGGGGATATTAATGCCCCTGAATGCCACAATTTAAGAAAGTTCATATTTCCTATAAAAACTAAATACCTGCCACGGTTTTTTATATTTGTTCCAGCTAGAGATCATCCGAGAAATCGTTATAAGGTCCCTATAGACCTTTATCGGGGTCTGGTGCGCATTCCCACCCGTAACACAATTCATGCATTCAGAGGACGGTAGGAAACGTTCATTTTTAATTAATTTAGATTCTGAAAACATTCACTATTTATGAACTACAGAAAATCGCATTATTTAAGAAACACTATAAACAACCCACTTTCTCTCCTCTGGGCATACAGGTTGTAAACCTACCTGTCTCTCTCTCAACAATGGTTGACCTAAGGTTTACTTAGAATAATAAAAAAAGCTGTTTTCGTTTCACTGCAAAGTCAATGAATGGCCGTTACCCGAAATTTTCAAATCGATTATAAACTTATTTCAATTTAGCGAGTACTCCACCTCACTGGGTTTCGTCTTAAATTAAAACAGGTATTTTAAAGCGCATGTGCCGCATAAATTATAATAAATGCTGCCACCTTTTTACTTATCTTAACTCATAATTTTCATACATCATATTTCGGCACGAATTGTCTTGAACCCCATCTGGCTTCTCTAATCAGATATAAACTAAAAATACTAACGTTTGTGATGCTACGGTTAGTTATTCGTTCTACAGAAAACAAGTTGCGAAAACATTTTTTATGAGTTAAAAAGTAGCACAAGTGTATTCTATATGATAAATTCAAAGACACAAAATCAAATACTTAAGATAAATGTAAACTTATTAAAATCAGTATGGTTCATGCGCTTTTAAATTGAATGCTTCTGAAGAAAAAAACAAAAATTTAATATTAACATTCTGAAACCAATATCAAATTCAGAGTAAGATCTGGAGTTAAGACTTTAGGGAGTTTTTGGAATAAGCTTACATAAACTTAAGTTTAATATAAAAGTACCAGTTATGTAATGAAATACGTTTAAACATTAGTGTTTTATCCGCTGGCGGAAACTATAAAAAGATAGAACAGATTGGTATGTATGTTATTAGCAGAAATGTGTTTAATCAAACTGATAATTATGAAGTGGAAGCAAGCAATGATGCTTAGTTCAACAAAATTTCAGTTAAACTTTATCTTGAACAGCTCGACAAAGTAATGTTTAATTTTCCACGGGAAATATATCAATCTTCTTAAGAACACTCTTATGAAAAAATGAAAGTAAATTACTGTTTAAAATAAGATCATGCTTGAGAAAGTTGTGGCATTATGGTGAAAGTTATTTTCATTTACCAAACAAAGTTTGTATGTTTTGAATTTCGCGCAAAGCTACAAGAGGGCTATCTGCGTTAGCCGTCCCTAATTTAGCAGTGAAAGACTAGAGGGAAGGCAGGTAGTAATCACCACCCACCGCCAACTCTTTTTATAGTGGGATTGACCGTTTCATTATAACGCCTACACGGCTGAAAATGCGAGCATGTTTGTGGGGGGGATTCGAACCCGCGCCCCTCAAATTGCGAGTCGAGCGCCTTAACCACCTGGCCATAGGAACAGGATGTACAATACCTGGTTCTGAGTCTAGATAGTATGACTATAGACTCTATCAAGTATTTGCCGGAGGAGCAACTCTGAGACTGCAAGACAGTCACACTGAGTTGCACCAAGGCCTCGACCCGTTGAACAATAGAACAATCCATCAGGCTGAACTCAAGGATTGTAATAAAAAGCGCCATGGATAGCTTGACCATTTACACAGATGATTGGTACCTTTTGTATGGTAAGGTTTACTCTGAAATAGCCTCAGCAGACTGCAAGGACATACTCAGTGATATGATGCAGCATCACCTGGATGTAAGAGACTTACTGAGGCAGTTTCGGTTGTGATGCAGTACAAAGCAATAACTTTAAGCTAGTTGCAAGAGAGGAAGAAACTTGTAGCAGCAGCTGCAGCGAAGTTTCCTCAGATTGTTAATTCCACATGGATATACCATAAAAAGATAACCCTGAAGGCCCAGGTGGAGAATGAAATGGGTATTCATGTTATTCTGTACGAAGACATACTGGTCAAGTCGGTGCTGGAAAACTGTACAGTAAGTGAATTACGGAAACAATTAAAGGTGGAGTGGTCTACTTTGGACATGATAGCCTTAAATTGGAGCCTTTTTCAATGGTAACTATGCTGCAGGACTATTGTACAGATAGTACATGACTGGATATAGTGACATGAACTGTAATGATGTGATGAGGCTCCAAAATCGTTTTCATTTTATATATTCGACTCTTTGTACGTGGATAAGTAATTCTATCAATTGCTAAATTATATGAATAAGAGTTTTAAGAAAACCCAAAATTGTTCTCCAAGATTATTAAATAAAAAGGTATACACAAATTTATAAATGATGTTATCAGTTAAAATAGATCCATTTATGAACAAAAGATATATAACACAAATATCTTTAATTATGCCATTTTATTTTAGTATTAAGCTATTTTAAATAAAATTATTGAATATATGTTTATATTATGCTATAAAGAAGGTCACTCCCACTTTATAAGAATTATGTGAGTATGTTAATATAAGGCAAGTAACCATAAATGTGAGTCAAAGTGTCGTGGGTGACATGTTTCACATTTATATACTAGGTTCGCGGTGTATTCCTGACTATCCAACCATGAAGCTCCTCTGGGATAACATTTTGGCTGGAGGATTATATCACATCAATTTCCGAAGAAGGCTGTTTGTATAGCAAAACTGTTCAATGACTTACATCTAAAAGATACAGCATTTTGAAGAAGGGAACTTTCGATATTTCCCGTAGTAGAGAGATGAGGGCAGCAACAGGCTCTAAAAGCATCCCCCCAAGCCAGTTCGAAGCAACGCCAACATAATCTGTAAAGTGAAGGCTGCATCTACGAAACAGAACAAAAGCTCCAACCCTAAAACCCATTGATATGAATTTTGGCAAATATCCTGGTTAACCAAATAATAAGCAGGGATTTGAAGTTGATAATGACTCACAAACCAAAGATTCGCAAGCTTATAACTATGTCTCAAAATCAATGGCTGTTTTTATGAGAAAGATGGCCGAAGAAACTTGAATTACGATATTCATATTCGACCACATGACTTTTAGCTACATCGATGCAGCTCTAAAGGATATTTGTTTAGTTTGAATGTGGTCTTGGAAATCAACATCCGACTCCAAGCATAATGGAGGGCCCGGAATGTTATCGTGATGTATTATCTGAGATTAATATTGCATCATTTGCTGAAGCTACAATTGAAATCATAGTGTCGGACATAACGATAGCCATCAGAATTGATACGATTGACAATGGAGAAGGTAGTTCCGAAGGTGGCAAGGAATCGTATAGAATGTGATTAACACTTGGCATAATATCATCTTGCAGGTCTTGAGGGTACATAGCAATGGAAAGCGATCACAAGACGTTTTATTAAAATTGTTAAAATAAATTTTGTAAAGAATAAATTAACTCTTTAAATCCGAGTGGACGTTTCCAGTGTCCGACCGCAAATCCCGATTTACCCATCAGACGATGACACCAAATGTCCAACAGGGACAGGTATGAGTCTATACCCCTGATGTTGAAGGGAAAAACAAAATTAAGAAAATTGAAATTCTATAGGGTATGGCGATAATTATTAGGAAATCGTGAAAATAATTCCGGCAGAACGCGCAAAAAAAAAATTAACGGGTTTAAAGAGCTAAAAACTTCATTATTTTTTATATTAAATTTATAATTTTTTGGTATCTTATATTTTATTTTTAACAATTATCTTAAAGTTTTCTACTTTTGATAAAAAACGAAACAATAAAATGCTTACCTCAACCTCCTGAATAACCATCTTATCCTGACGAAATATTAAATTATTGAGGTAAGATTTATAACGATGTAGAGATTTAGTTACAGTTGGTATAGATTTAGAGTAGGGACATACTCTGATATCTTGTTGCCAAAGTAATATTAAACTATAATTTTTATGATTATGAAAGTTTAATATACAGTCGTAGAATTTGCAATAATTAAATTTAGCGTTATGTTACGTGGTCGAGTTCTCACGAAACAACTGCTTAAGTGTTGATACTTTGAACACAAATACAAGTTTGGTTAGTTTTGCCAGACTATAAGACTTTAATTCTCTTTGGGTAAGTTATATATACATACTTGACCGACTGACCTAAATCGACACATCAATTCTCACAAAAGGAAAATTTGCCATGACCGAAAAACGAGGCACGTGGAAAGTATTCACTGTCGCTCCCTATTTTCTTTTTAAGTGAATTGTTTTACTTAATTTCGAATAAAACAATATTGGTATTACCATCAAAACTTTGTCTTTGTTTGATAGGCCGGAGAGTCTAGCTATTTCAAGTAGTTGCCTGCCTGAAACACCCCAGGAAAAGGCTCCTCCATAGTCCATGTCTACATTAGCAGTATAACTCCTAGCTTGGAGAGGCTTATCATTGCTCTATAATCCCCCCACTTTGTTTTTTGACACCTACCATCTAAACTTACCACTGACACCTACCAGGGAAACAAGAATTTTAGTCTCCTACATCTGAGAAAGGATGTTGAAAAGAGTTTAAGGAATGCTACCAGGATGATTCTGGGAAAGAAGGGTTATCTTATAGGGACATGTTATGGTCTCGTATCTTCTCTTGAAAATAGAAAAGTAATACATGGTTTTATTGGAATTTACAAGATTATCCTGGGGATCGGTAGGATAAAAGCCTCTGATTTCTTTGTGTTGTATTTTAAAGACAATCTGATGAAATAACACAAATAGAAGATTTGGAAAGGGTAGGTTATATTCCAATTAAGACAATTTTATTTTTATAATATGTTGATTAGCTTACAAAGTCGACACTTGATAAGAATTTAAGTGTAGAATCAATTATTTCCTTACAAATAACGTGGGGGTTTAAATTTTTACTTTTCTCATGATCGTTGTGGAAGTGTGATATATGAAAATGCCAGGTGTTTTTATCTTCTTTTAATATTATAGTATTTATTATGAATATATTCTTTGCTCTGTGTATGTGCAGATTTTACATAAGTGTTGAAAAAGTCATTAAGCTGGTTTCTGTCTAGCTGTCTTTATTACACTATCATCCTCTGGTGATAATACTTGCTCTGCCAGGGGTAAGGGAGATATTGCAAAATACTGCTCGTAGTGTAGGAATGTAAACACCAATGTTATTCAATGATAGTTCAGGTGACATCTATAAGTTATAGCCCTATAAGAATAGCCAGTCATGTTATGTAGGTAAAGCTACTTGTCCTAGGTAAATGTGAAACTTCTTGTGAAATAAGAAATGTTGTATTTAAATAGTGTGGAACAGGATTTTGGAGAGTTAGCCAGTGAGAGTATCCAGTAAAATCAACAGTTCATAATATCATAAAACAGGTACACTTTTATGTAAAGTGTTTAATAAAAATTGTATCTTTTTATATTTCATCTTGTATCAAGTCTTATTATTTCATTTTACATCGGACTCAGTTAGTAAGAACTTTAGTATTATTTCATAATCATTATCTTAATTTAATTTTCTATTATCAAGCAGAGTGATCTGATACAGCTTGAAAGTGACTTCACTTTCATCTGGATATACCACAGAGTACATGCTTAGGAGAAAATTTGGTGCTGGGATTGCAGAATAACGTTATTGTAGTTTGCTATACCTGCTGTAGTAAACTACCCTTTACTTGAACTTTTGTACAATAAGTTTGAAATGGTTATAAGTTTAAAAAATGACACTTTCTACAACTAGGAGTTGAACAAGAGGGATGATTGGTCACAGAGGAGAGGTGTTTGTTCCAGAGAGTTGTCAGGTCTAGAAGAAGTCTTCTCCT
The DNA here is from genome assembly GCF_000517525.1 of Limulus polyphemus. Classification (NCBI taxonomy): domain Eukaryota; kingdom Metazoa; phylum Arthropoda; class Merostomata; order Xiphosura; family Limulidae; genus Limulus; species Limulus polyphemus. The sequence goes on along the minus strand of NW_013667799.1, from coordinate 56,353 downwards.
GGATGTAGGACTTTCTCAAATGGTGTGAAGTTCCATGACTTCTGTCTTGCTACACCATCGGCTCAGGAAGACGAGTTGCCGATTTCTGATGCCCAAAATGGCTGTCCATGCTCTTCCCCTGAGGAATGACCTTGATATGAGGGAAAAATGGATTGGTTATAATCAAGGTTGTGTGGCACCCGTTGAATCTCATACCGAGTGGAACAGTCTGTATAAGACTCCCAGACTTATGGTAGCCAAAGTGATACAACCTCAGCTCTGATCAAAGCCACCTGAGAACATTGGAGAGACTGAAGGTGCCGTTGGTGGACAACTTCTACCAACAAGAGTTATCTCACCAGTAGGTGCATACTACAGAATGCTTTCGATCATTTGGTTAGTTAGATAAACAGTTGGCAAGGTAATGTATTTGGGTACTGTAATTTGGATCACGTGTTTAATATATATGGGAACCTAATAAAAAGTGTGACTGGTGAAATGGATAGTGGTCACCAAAGCCATCGAAGAAGTGCTCTGTTATAGGTAGTAAAACTAATAACATTTTAAGATGTATATCTAGATGTATTAGTTCCACGTCAATTATCCCTCTATACAAATCTCTAGTTAGGCCTCATTTGGAGCTCTGTCCACTGCGGGGAATTAAACCTTCGGATTTTAGCAGTGAAAGTACTTCAGTTACTTGATCAATCAGTCATAAAATTGTACAAGCAAACCTATTTTTTCATTGGTGTACTACATTTAACCAGGTTGTAAAATGTAGTCTACAACTTACTAGTGTTTAAGCTTGAAGTAAAAACATTCAGGAAGAATTAACTAATTTATTTTCATTATGTGGACTAGACTTCAAATTATTTTTACCAAAAAATTAAATGAACCTGCCAATGTTCCAACAATATCTATATGTATCAAATGTCACTGCATATCAATAAATATGAATCAAATAATCAATTTAAAACTTTCAGTAAACTATTCTTCAAGAGGCCTGATGATCAACTACAAGTAAAACAGACAGCATTGACATTTTACCACTTCCTACATGCTAAACGTTAGTTACAAAGAATACAAGTTTTTTAATGTCAATGAGCTTCAATTACCAAAGTTTCAACATTATTTTCATGACCAGCTAAATATTTTGTGACTTTAAGCTTTTGTTGGAAAAGGATTTTAAAGTTTAAAACTAAGATGGACTGATATTTTATTTCTCGTATGAAGATTAAAGATGATCTTAGTGAATTTAATGTGCCTTGTTTGTACTGCTTAATCTTGTGTCCTTAAATTGCAGTTAACCTCAGGAGGTAGAGAGCAAGAGGCTATTTATTGATAACACTAACAGTTAGTAAAAGTGCACAAATCCAATTGAATGTCATTTATAAATTGTTATATGTTCAATTCAGTGGCATGCAATATTAACACAGATTTGAAAATACCTTTACATCACATTATTCTGTTAATGTGTAGTCAAGAGAATATAATTGCTTAAAAAGAAATACATGCAATTAAAACCAGACTCAAGCTCAACACACAAGTACTTAGGTAAGGAATCTAGGTTCAAGCTAGTTTTAAGTTGAATTTCTTCAATACTTTTCAATTTAAAGTGGAAAAAATACACCACTACTACTTAATTAATATTGAAGTCAAATATAACGTTAATAAACAATTTACCCACCATTTTTCAAATGAAACAATTTCTTCGTTCTAAAATTATCTAATTTGAAATAGTTGCTTCAGCAGATAAACTATTAAAAAATTAAAAGCCATTATAATATTATATAGACAAGCTATTGCTTGAGCAACCTTAGACAGATGTAACAAACCGAAAGCTAAATAATAATAATAATAATTACATATTTCTACTCACTATGTATATGGGGTCTCCTCGAGGTAAAGTAAATAATTGTAGAAAAAAGAAAAAATACAGGAAGTGAACAATGGTCATACTAAGTTTAATATATGCATCACATCAACGAAACTGCTATTATCTCGCTTTACTGAGAGGTTAAAAACAAAAAAGTACACACACAGTTATATATTTACGTCATTCAAAACATTAAAAATGTTATTTAAGCCTAACGTCAAACTTCAAGCTAAACAAAGGCCGTTGTTCTGATCGCTGATCGGCGCTTGCGAACTGCGTGCGATGAGTCACGCAATTATGAAGCCTAAACAGTAAACTTCTCTTGCACTTTACAGTTATATCAACTAAAAGTAAAAACTATCCTGTGAATCATATAAAATATCAATAAAAAACATCTAATATTGTTTTGATTTACTGCCGTGGCATTAAACAGTTCAAAACAACACATCTATTTAAAACTTAGTTAGATTAGAATGTATCATGACAATATTAACTTAAGCCTCAGTTCCAGTATTTCACAAAACGGTAAACACAGTACGTACGAACAATAACATATCATCTACGTAACTTACTGAAATTTACTAAAACTATTAGTAGTATAACTATTTCTACGAACTTTGTACTGTTATTTCTAGTATCAACTAGTAGAGTAACTATGATTAGTAGCATATCAGTACATGTCAATAGCATAATAACAATTTTACTAGCGATAGTAGTAGTACTACTAGTATTAGTAATAGTAGCAATACTGATACTTCTCTTCCTAACCAGATAACAAAGACTGCGAAACCGATATTTTATATTTTCTTTTCAAATACGCTACGACAGTTAATATTACTATTAAATACCAGAAATAACATGTTACTTATGAATAACACACTTAAAAATAATTGCTTACATATATCGTAATCAACAATTTCATACAATTTCTCTGGGGAAGACACTCAGTTCGCTCAACCCGCCATCACAAAGTGTTTTGAGACGCGCTACGCAGCGACCAGTTGGCTTATAACCTAGGCGTTTGCGAGACTACGTCACAAAAGATACGCAACAGGGAGCAAGATGTTCAAAAGTAAATACTTCAAAAAATCCAAATACCTAAATACTTTGTTGTACGAAGCGCCACGATAATAAATAATTGAAATAATTTCAAAAATGACTTAACTACGGGAAAACTCGACAGATTACGTAAAATATTTTATTTTTCCAAGTCTTTCTTGAACCTTTCAAGTATAGTCCTATCACAAAGTTGTACTATTCTGAGCACGTTACTTTCATATAAGAATGATCTATCTACGCTTTAGTTATTTATAGATATCAAGTAGTTAGAGAAGTTCTTTATGCTATTAAATTGATTAATATTAAGTGTGAAAATATGTCAAACAACATATATTAATAACTGTAGTATGGTAAGCATACTAAACTGTATAAAGTATTTAATAATAGCACTTTAAATCCGTGTTTTGTTAGACCAACAGATAGTAGCATGTGTGTAAGTATTGGAGATTTGTTGATGTTACGTCTGTTTTCAAAGGAGGTGTTAAGTGTTGTCATATTAGTTATTGGCCAGGTAGTCTTACTTCTGTACTGGAAAATAAAAATACAAGAGAGTCTGATAAAATAATCTTTGCTAAATCATTTTATAAACTATGATATCATAAAAGAAACTCAGTCAGCATGGAATCACTAAAGGGAAATATTATGTTCTAGTATGCTAACTTTCTTTTTTTTTTCAAAGGAGATATTATTTGTTGTCTAGATAATGGAAAGGATGTGGACTTGGTATACTTAGATTTTCAAAAAGGGTTAAACTGTAGCGTGGTTGGATGAGAGAAAACAAAATGTTGTTACTAATGGAGTCCAGTGAAAGTGAACTTTTGTTACTTGTGAAATATTCCACGGGTCAGTGCTTTGGTTTTCCTTTTTTTTTTTATATTAATAATATTTATAGGGCATTATTAAAAGATTAGTAAGGTTTGATGATGATATTAAACTCTTGGGTATTTATAAAATTTACTGAGAATTTGAAAAAAATGCTGACTGACTTATTGTCAGCTGAAACAAAAACTGATTCACTCTGTTAACTAGAAATAAGTATCTAAATGCTTCTCTGCCACTAGTATTTATAATATAATCCTTAAATTTACTAGAAAAACCAATGCTAAAATTTTTAGAGCTTTCTAGTCCTACATTATTAAACATTTCAATCATAATGTCTTGTGTCTTCTAGCTAATATCTAAAGTGCATTCAAAAAGATGGTGTATAACACAGCCACTTCCTCATTTGTGAAGTCCCTTGAACAGACTTACAGTCCAATACAAAAAGTAAAATACTAAACTGTCCATTCATCAAGCCCTGTTGGTGTTTTAGATCAGTGGTTCCCAGACTGTTTTAGGCTGAGGCTCCCTTGATGTGAATAAAAAAGTTTGAGGGCTCTCCTATAAAAATGCCTTAAAATGTGATTTATCGATTCCTAAAAAGAATTGCTAATGAACTTTAATGATATCTGTGAAGTACTTTTTCTATTAAATTTTATGTTTGTAATTTAATGTGGCCTTTTCTTATCAATGTATATACACATCGTGGTC
>NW_013667799.1:35548-51081 GCF_000517525.1 Limulus polyphemus | reverse complement strand
CTGTACATTACTTCGAAGCGGTTTCTCTAGCACGTTACTTTAATACGGTTTTTCCAGTACATTACTTCGAAGCGGTTTCTCTAGCACGTTACTTTAATACGGTTTTTCCAGTACATTACTTCGAAGCGGTTTCTCTAGCACGTTACTTTAATACGGTTTTTCCAGTACATTACTTCGAAGCGGTTTCTCTAGCACCGAAGTAATGTACTGGAAAAAACCGTATTAAAGTAACAAACGGTTTCTCTAGCACGTTACTTTAATAAGATTTTTCCAGCACATTACTTCGAAGCGGTTTCTCTAGCACGTTACTTTAATACGGTTTTTCCAGTACATTACTTCTACAAGTTTTGGTGATCTATTGTTTTTTAGTGCAGCCTTCAACTTTCGGTTAAATTATAACAATATAAGTTAAATTATCATAGAGAACGGCTTATATTTTAATAATAAGATAATTAATTGTAAATGTTATTTTCACTAAAAATAAAGCTTAACTTAATCTGTCTTGAATTAGCCAATACATTATTTTACTTTAAGAGGAGAACTTGGATTACTGGTTAACGTCCAAGGTTCGAGCCGCGGCACCTTCCATACATTCAACTGTGGTTGAGTTGAAAGAGTGATACTCTGTGTGATATTCGGTTGAAAGCAGGGCTCTCTGACCTGGTCATTTTGCCCATTAGTCACATAAGGTGGCGTTCAGGTGTACAATATCTACATCGTTAACAAAATATCAAATAAAAAAGTATAGTCATTAGAAACTAGAGTGGTTTCTGGTACTGGTTTTAGATTTGTCTCTCCTCTCTCTTCCGAAGCTTTATTAATTAGCTTTTCATGATAGAATCACGAAGCAACAGCATTGAACTTTGCTCTAAATTACAATTAACTGTTTTTTATTGATTTTGTCATTAAGGTTTGGATACAGGAAAATGAAACAAATTACTAAGTTTATTCTAGATATATATATATCAATATCGCATGTTCTGTTTAGAATTCGGCAGTTTATTAATGTTTACAAAGTAATAGTAATAATTTCTTTAACATTTGTATCAAAGTTTTTAGAATCTGTGTTAAAAAAAATGGGCACAATGTGTGTGTGTGCTTAAATTCTTGTCGTTTTCATTCCGCTGAAAGCTATCTTTGATTTAAAAGCGTTGAAGGTAATTAGTGCTAGCCTTATGTACATATATGGTAAATTGTCATTACTAATATCCAGATTATTTTAATGAAAATTTACCACTAACTTGTGAAGCTTTAGAATACTGAGTATTAGACGTCAAGTAAAGTGAAATTATTCTCACGCTGATGGTACCTAATACTATCAGGAGGAGCCCCCGCACGCGGTCTCTTTCTGATAATTCACAGTTCTCACGTGTAATTGTCATTAACAGCTTATCTTGATAGCCCCTCTCTATGGAGGTGAACTTCAACGATTTGGGACTCTTCCCCCCCCCCCCCAAAGTGTCGTCATTACTTTGTCGTTAAATTCCTCATGTAAGAGTTAACCCTAAACTAACACAAATTGCCATGTTAATAACGAAAGTATTATAGATTGTACGTGATACTGACGGCTCTCTATATGACCGACAGGGAAATGGCTTCTCGACAGTATCGTTTTGAACGTCTTTTGTTTGTCATCTTTATTAAAAAATCCATAAAGTAACGAAATCTTTACTGTAAGAAGAATATAATGTTTTTTTTACGTCTTCTGTTTCGTATGTGTAGACGTGAGTTTAGAGTAATTAAAAATGTAACTAGGATATATTTATTTAGTAAATTAAGTAAGGCCAGTGTTTGATTCCTCAATATAGCCGGTGTTCGATCCATGCAGGACATAGCACAGACGGCCCAATGTGTAGCTATGTCCTTAAAAACAAATAAATAAACAACACGAAATCAAACCCGAAATAAAAGCAACTAACTTAGATTGTCTGAAAGATAACTATTAGGCATAAATATTTTAATTGATTATTTGTTTGTCTAGAAAATTAATGTTGTCACGTGCATTAAGTATTTAACAATAATTATGGGATGAAATGAAACAAAATAGTAACATTTGAAACACTGTAGTTTTATCAAAAACAGAAGGGTTAAAATTTGAACTTCACGATATTAAAGTTTGAATACGGGTCTCATACGGGTCTCTTGACAATACCTCATATAACACAGTTTGGTATGTTTCCAAGTATGTTAAAAATGGTTGACACACAAAAGATCAACAATACTTCATATAACACAGTTTGGTATGTTTCCACGTATGTTAAAAATGGTTGACACACAAAAGATCAACAATACTTCATATAACACAGTTTGGTATGTTAACAATGGTTGACAAACAAGAGATCAACAATACCTCATATAACACAGTTTGGTATGTTTCCAAGTATGTTAAAAACGGTTGACACACAAAAGATCAACAATACTTCATATAACACAGTTTGGTATGTTAACAATGGCTGACAAAAAAGATCAACAATACCTCATATAACACAGTTTGGTATGTTTCCAAGTATGTTAAAAATGGTTGACACACAAAAGATCAACAATACTTCATATAACACAGTTTGGTATGTTAACAATGGCTGACAAAAAAGATCAACAATACTTCATATAACACAGTTTGGTATGTTAACAATGGCTGACAAACAAAAGATCAACAATACCTCATATAACACATTTGGTACGTTTACAGGTATGTTAACAATGGCTGACAGACAAAAGATCAACAATACCTCATATAACACAGTTTGGTACGTTTCCAGGTTCGTTAACAATATTTTTTTTTGTAATTAAGTATGCCTTTTCTTTTACACAAAAGACCTGTTATATTTCTCACCCCCCTCTTTCCCCTGTACAAATCAAACCATATTGAAACCCAATAAAGCAAAGGTAGACTTAAGAAATTGCAACAAAACCCCCTTTATTTCAGGATTAAACTGCATTTGATGGTTATAGGATCTCGGGGGGGGGGGTGACTTCATTCTGCAAACGTCAGTATCCTAAGCACCTTTATCGGGGGAAGAGGGATTTTTCATGGTTCAACTTAAGTAGTATTATCTAAAGTTTCTACGTTGATGTAGGTTTATCTATTTCCATACTTTTATTTGACGAGTAAACAAAAGAGGTTTTCATCCATAATGCAATTAGTATCAAAAAGTCTATGGTTGTTTTTCTCTCATCTTTTTCCACTTTGAAACTGACATTTTTTGAAATGTCGGTTGTTCTTAACAACATCAAAAATTACATCATCTTTCTTCACACGTCCGTTGTTCTGAAGAACGTCCAAAATTACATCACCTTTCTTCACACGTCGGTTGTTCTGAACAACATCAAAAATTACATCATCTTTCTTCACACGTCGGTTGTTCTGAACAACATCAAAAATTACATCATCTTTCTTCACACGTCGGTTGTTCTGAAGAACGTACAAAATTACATCATCTTTCTTCACACGTCGGTTGTCCTGAAGAACGTACAAAATTACATCACCTTTCTTCACACGTCGGTGGTTCTGAACAACATCAAAAATTACATCATCTTTCTTCACACGTCGGTTGTTCTGAAGAACGTCCAAAATTCCATACTTTATCTTCACGTGTCTGTTGCGTAGACAACGTTATATTTGTCGTATCTCAGCCAGCATGATGAGTTCTGGTATCTGGAGAAAGGCATCGTAGGCACTGGATACGGTACATGTAGTGTGGCTGATATTTAAAATATTTTCCTTTGCTTTCACTCATAGGTTCTTAGAATTATCATATTATTTATTCACGTTGATAGACACAACTGAATCTTCTACCAGGTGGTAACACTTGTTCTGGAAACATGTGGTGATGCTATATAATGATGACAGCAAGATAACTCTCAACACACGATCTGCTAGGTTTATCCAATGACGACAACAATGTAACTTTCAACACACGAACAGCTAGGTTTATCCAATGACGACAACAATGTAACTCTCAACACACGAACTGCTAGGTTTATCCAATGATGACAGCAAGTTAACTCTCAATACAGGAACTGCTAGGTCTATCCAGTGATGACAGCATGTTAATTCTTAACACACGAACAGCTAGGTTTATCCAATGATGACAGCAAGTTAACTCTCAACACACGAACTGCTAGGTTTATTCACTTGCTGTTCATTTAAAGGCGTGGGATGGTTTGACCGATTAAAATATAAATGAACAGTTCATAAAGTAACGAACTGAAGATAAAAGAACACGAAAACATTGTTTTTCCTTCCTTTTCCCATATCCATGAAGATATCAGTCAATCCATTAATTGGTTTAACCTTGTTAATGGACTTTATCATCCCATATCTGTGAAGATATCAGTCAATCCATAATTGGTTTGACCTTGTTAATGGACCTTATCATCCCATATCTGTGAAGATATCAGTCAATCCATTAATTGTTTTGACCTTGTTAATGGACCTTATCATCCCATATCTGTAAAGATATCAGTCAATCCAGTAATTGTTTTGACCTTGTTAATGGACCTTATCATGCATTTTTATAGCCTCTTCTATAGAAGACACTTATTTCCAAGAGATAAGTCATTGGTGTCTTAGTTACTGTTGTTGTTATTGTAACTTCGTTGCCATGGGGATCGCATTATAAACGTGACCTGTGTGTATGTGTGTGTGGACAAGCATAGCAACTAACAATTAACAGAACACATTCACGAGAAAATAGATATACTATAAAAACTTCAGTCATATATTGCTACTATATAGAAGGTCATATCTCTTCATCCGACAGCTTCAATATGATATCCACAGCATGGACTAAATAATACATACATCTGTTTATGTGTATTTCTCCACTGTTTATAATTTTTTCTACTACGTATACATACATCTGTTTATGTGCATTTCTCCACTGTTTATAATTTTTGTCTACGTATACATACATCTGTTTATGTGTATTTCTCCACTGTTTATAATTTTTGTCTACGTATACATAATCTGTTTATGTGTATTTCTCCACTGTTTATAATTTTTGTCTACGTATACATACATCTGTTTATGTGTACTTCTCCACTGTTTATAATTTGTATACTACGTATACATACATCTATTTATGTGTATTTCTCCACTGTTTATAATTTTTGTACTACGTATACATACATCTGTTTATGTGCATTTCTCCACTGTTTATAATTTTTGTCTACGTATACATACATCTGTTTATGTGTATTTCTCCACTGTTTAGAATTCATAATTTTAGAGAATTTATAATGAAATAAAAGATAATTAATTGGTGTGTGGGTGTCAGTCGAAGAACTGGAACCAACTGGTTTTCTCGTGCATCTACTTTCAGACACGTACGAGCTAGACAGCTGACATGCTGGTAGCCACAGCTGGCAAGGTGCCAATATTTTAAGGAAACCAGTTGCTGTCTGTTGTCATCAATTCGTCAAGTCAAGTCCACGAAGTCCAGTTAGGCTAAATGCTCATATTTTAGTTAACTTGCACATTTCAATTATGATAAACAAAGACGTATTCACAGACGATGACGAGGAAACTACTCAAGTAGCCAAAGCTCATCAAACACTAGTTTTATAAAACTATGATTAAACTAAGTATCGTTAGCTCTTAGTTAGTTTGAGAAACAACGACACATCTCTCACAAACTTTCTTGTTAATATCATACGGTTAATTTCTACTTACGACAATTGAAAGCAGTTAAACTAACCCCTCAAACTCATCCAAAGCTATTCAGTCCATTTGAAACTTTCTACATGTAATATGAGATGAAATTAAAAGGAAACGTAATACAGATTAAACATAGTATTTTTTGCGAGACATTTTGCTTAGAATAGGAATATTTTAAACTTAATGTTTTAATACAAAAACCGCATTCTAAGAACAATGACCAAATGTAGCAACTGATATTAACTTCATTCAAATGTTACAGTTAGACAGACTACTAGCAGATGACGTAATACTGGACAGGCTCCTCCAATTTCTCGTAAAAAATAAAATAACAATTCAATGGTTCACCGGAAGACGTTTTGCTTTTGTCACATATAAGGCATAAGGTTTGAACTTATAGCATTTAGACATTCAGACAGACAAACGGATTCGCAGAGGGTTTTTTTTTACATAGTAAAACTTTTGTTTACAACAAGCTAACCAGCTTCAGTGCTTGTGTCCCGCCTTATGTTACCAAGTAAACCTGGTGAAACGTTGTGAATAAAATAAACAAGAGCTTTACTATGTACACCCGACAAAAACTTGAGTGAATTAAAAAAATAACATACTTCTTTCTAATTTATGACAAATGTGTTTGTTAAGAGATAGCATCCAGAATATTAGCATTATAATCCCTTAAGCCTACATCGGGAGAGACTAAATAGTTTTATTACAGTTTTAAATATTGCTTGATATAACTTTATCTACATCTGTACCGACGATCATTCGGTCTCGTAGTTCGATAAAAAAATTACTAGCTGAAACTCTCTGGGTCTTGTCACGTGTAGTTTTAGGTTTAAGACCTATAGTTATCATGAAGGGAGAATTTTACTAACTGAAACTCTCTGGGTCTTGTCACGTGTAGTTTTAGGTTTAAGACCTATAGTTATCATGAAGGGAGAATTTTACTAACTGAAACTCTCTGGGTTTTGTCACGTGTATATTTAGGTTTAAGACCTATAGTTATCATGAAGGGAGAATTTTACTAACTGAAACTCTCTGGGTTTTGTCACGATCAAACAGTACAATATTGTGAAGAAGTATGCTAATGGTGACATAGAAGAATGAGTAAAGACAACAATAAGATCAAACAGGACAGTGTCGTGAAGAAGTAAGCCAGTGGTCACACAGAAGAATGAGTAGAGACAACAATAAGATCAAACAGGACAGTGAAGAAGTAAGCTAGTGGCCACACAGAAGAATGAGTAGAGACAACAATAAGATCAAACAGGACAATGAAGAAGTAAGCTAGTGGTCACACAGAAGAATGAGTAGAGACAACAATAAGATCATTACAGGACAGTGTCGTGAAGAAGTAAGCTAGTGGTCACACAGAAGAATGAGTAGAGACAACAATAAGATCAAACGGGACAGTGTCGTGAAGAAGTAAGCTAGTGGTCACAGAGAAGAATGAGTAGAGACAACAATAAGATCAAACAGGACAGTGTCGTGAAGAAGTAAGCTAGTGGTCACACAGAAGAATGAGTAGAGACAACAATAAGATCAAACAGGACAATGAAGAAGTAAGCTAGTGGTCACACAGAAGAATGAGTAGAGACAACAATAAGATCAAACAGGACAGTGTCGTGAAGAAGTAAGCTAGTGGTCACACAGAAGAATGAGTAGAGACAACAATAAGATCAAACGGGACAGTGTCGTGAAGAAGTAAACCAGTGGTCACACAGAAGAACGAGTAGAGACAACAATAAGATCAAACGGGACAGTGTCGTGAAGAAGTAAGCCTGTGGTGACACAGAAGAATGAGTAAAGACAACAATAAGATCAAACAGGACAGTGTCGTGAAGAAGTAAGCCAGTGGTGACACAGAAGAATGAGTAAAGACAACAATAAGATCAAACAGGACAGTGTCGTGAAGAAGTAAGCTAGTGGTCACGCAGAAGAATGAGTAGAGACAACAATAAGATCAAACAGGACAGTGTCGTGAAGAAGTAAGCCAGTGGTGACACAGAAGAATGAGTAAAGACAACAATAAGATCAAACAGGACAGTGTCGTGAAGAAGTAAGCTAGTGGTGACACAGAAGAATGAGTAGAGACAACAATAAGATCAAACGGGACAGTATTAGGATGAAGTAAACACAAAGAGACTTCGATGACGAGTAATGGTTGGAGACTGCTTGAATGGGTAATGAAGAAAATCTTTAATATAAGTTTAACATAACAGCAAATGTACAACGTTTCGACAAGGTTTTGTCATCATCAGGTACAAGTAATTTACACTGACACGGATATATATATATATATACAGTATTGAACAAAGAGACTGTTTATACGAAAAGATATTAGCGATATGTGTACAGCTATATATTTGTGTGGGGACGAAAGTTATTTCATGAAGTTGTGTGTGTGTGTGTTTGTTTAAGAGGGAAATGTAGCTTGTTACAGTTGTACTTTTTATATATCAAAATACGTGTAATTGTTCTGTTTTTGTAGAAAGTAATGTTCTGTTCTGGCCAGTTTCGTGTTTCCTGAACAGAAGCATGGCGGATTTGTACACAGAAACCAAAACCTGTCTCAAATATTGAACAGGTGCTAAAATAGAAAACAGACGTCCGGATGGGCAAAATACATGAGACTAGCAGATACGAATAGCTAATATTAGACTTGACAGTTGTATTCAGCAAACAGACACGTACATAAGTCCACCTTTTTTTTTTTCTATAAACTCGTATAATTCTGTCCGCGCATGCGTACTGTTAACATTTTTGCAGATGATGTCTCGCCGTATACGCATGCGCAAGATTAGCACATAAGGGAGTGTGAATATCTAATACTTTTTAGAAATGTAATAATCTTCACCTGACTCTCAATAACACTTTAATATTGTGGTTTAATAAAAAAGTATTTATTAATAATCAAACTGATGTACAACCAATTGACTGGAATGCCTATTTTATATTTTAAATTAACTACCTAAGTGACAAAAATATAAAAAAAGGAGCGTCCGTGTATTAACAAGTAGATTTTGGAGTTTCGTTATTTTAAATTCTTGTTCCATTTTTTTAATATGTCAACTGTTTTGATTGATTAACGACCCCCATCTTTATTAAATCGAATCGATTCAGGTTTAACAATGAAGCATTGCTTAGTAAAGTTTATCTATGTACCTGCCTAGCTATCGAAAGTAGGGCTAGTATTTTTAATATCTCCCACAAAGGGAGAAAAATGACACACTGTAAACTATCACAGGAGAGATAGTTTAGACACATTGTGTGTTATTAACAGGAGTGATAGTTTAGACACATTGTGTGTTATTAACAGGAGTTATAGTGTGTTTCTTGTGGCAGGACACACTGTGTGGTATTAACAGGAGTGATAGTTTAGACCACACTGTGTGTTACTAACAGGAGTTATAGTGTGTTTCTTGTGGCAGGACACACTGTGTGGTATTAACAGGAGTGATAGTTTAGACACACTGTGTGTTACTAACAGGAGTTATAGTGTGTTTCTTGTGGCAGGACACACTGTGTGGTATTAACAGGAGTAATAGTTTAGACACATTGTGTGGTATTAACAGGAGTAATAGTTTAGACACATTGTGTGGTATTAACAGGAGTGATAGTTTATACACATTGTGTGGTATTAACAGGAGTAATAGTTTAGACACATTGTGTGGTATTAACAGGAGTGATAGTTTATACACATTGTGTGGTATTAACAGGAGTGATAGTTTAGACACGTTGTGTGGTATTAACAGGAGTGATAGTTTAGCGATTTTCCATCTTCTCTAGCTCGGACTGTGGTAATCCAAACTATCATATATTTTTAGTGTATGTGCTCTACTGAACTCGTACTTCATAAACCAAATTTCAAGGCACTCCATTAAGATATAACATCTACAATTTGGTTGAGCTTCTTCCGAGATTTTTTTCTTCGCACCAAAAGTACGTAAACTTTATTTGATAAAAAAAATATACTTAACTTTTTTAAAAACTTATAATTAAGAGTAGCGCAAGAGTTGGCGGTGGGTGGTGATGACTAGCTACCTTCCCTGTAGTCTTACACTGCTAAATTAGGAACGGCTAGCGCAGATAGCCCTCGTGTAGCTTTGCCCGAAATTAAAAACAAACAAAAAATAATTAAGAGTTTCATGTGATGTAAACATAAACCAAAGTTATTCAACAAAAACTGCTCAATTTTGACGAAAATATTTGCGCACGCCTACTCAAAAATTCACGTGAACTATTGGTCTCTCATTTTACTACAGCTTCGCATAAGAATAAAAGTGGACCGGCTTTAGTATTTTTAAATTCGACTTTGAGCAGCAAAACTATAAGGTGAATTTCGCACGTGCAGGTACGTAAGTATTGGTTAGGCCAAGCAAACTAATGTAGCAGTTTCCAGTTCAAGTTTTCAAAAGAATCATACGAGAGGATATATTGAATATTCATTGCCAACTTGATACGGCTGTACCAATTGCGTGAGAGTGATGACAAGAAACTGTTAATCTAAATTCTATGGCGTTACCGTATGAAAAGTGGTTTTTATCACTGTTTTAGAGAGGAAAAACTACCACCATATATGTTAAAGAATCTGGTTGTCTTATAAACTAAACGTCTGTTCCCAATAATAGGGTTGCGATCCTAAAGCTAATGTGAGTTAGTATCGGGTGTTACTTTCTTACTTGGTGTGGTTTGTTGGTGTGTATTGACAAAAAGTCATGATATCTAATCAAGAACACACTAGGTGTGAAATAAATGTGCTGCTAAAAAAAAAAAAAAAGATTAAGCGTGCAACTTAAAGGAATGAAATCAAAATTGGCAGCCAAACTGGTGACTAAACTTATAGCATTGATAAGAATTTTATGCCCCATCATGCCCCAAATTGAACAAAAAAAAAACGCGGCATCGTTACGTAATGAATTAATACTTCCGGTAAAATTCTTATCAATACTATAAATGTAGCTATCAGTGTTGCCACCAATTTGGATTTCATTCCTTTAAGTTGCACGCTTAATCTTTTTTCGGCCACACCTTTTTTTTTATTAGACATTGTTTCACTAGAACTTGTTCATCTAGATGTATAGTAATACTACTTGTTTGTGTAGTAATACTACTTGTTTGTGTAGTAATAGTACTTGTTTTTTCATCTAGATGTGTAGTAATAGTACTTGTTTGTTCATCTAGATGCGTAGAAATACTACTTGTTTGTTCATCTACATGTGTAGTAATACTACTTGTTTGTTTATCTAGATGATGTGTAGTAATACTACTTGTTTGTTTATCTAGAAGATGTGTAGTAATACTACTGGTTTGTTCATTTAGAAGATGTGTAGTAATACTACTTGGTTTGTTCATCTAGAAGATGTGTAGTAATACTACTTGTTTGTTTATCTAGGAGATGTGTAGTAATACTACTTGTTTGTTCATCTAGATGAGTAGTAATACTACTTGTTTGTTTATCTAGATGATGTGTAGTAATACTACTTGTTTGTTTATCTAGAAGATGTGTAGTAATACTACTTGTTTGTTTATCTAGGAGATGTGTAGTAATACTACTGGTTTGTTCATTTAGAAGATGTGTAGTAATACTACTTGTTTGTTTATCTAGGAGATGTGTAGTAATACTACTTGTTTGTTCATCTAGAAGATGTGTAGTAATACTACTTGTTTGTTTATCTAGAAGATATGTAGTAATACTACTTGTTTGTTCATCTAGAAGATGTGTAGTAATACTACTTGTTTGTTTATCTAGAAGATGTGTAGTAATACTACTTGTTTGTTCATCTAGGAGATGTGTAGTAATACTACTTGTTTGTTTATCTAGAAGATGTGTAGTAATACTACTTGTCTGTTTATCTAGAAGATGTGTAGTAATACTACTTGTTTGTTTATCTAGAAGATGTGTAGTAATCCTACTTATTTGTTTATCTAGGAGATGTGTAGTAATACTACTTGTTTGTTCATCTAGATGTGTAGTAATACTACTTGTTTGTTTATCTAAGAGATGTGTAGTAATACTACTTGTTTGTTCATGTAGAAGATGTGTAGTAATACTACTTGTTTGTTTATCTAGAAGATGTGTAGTAATACTACTTGTTTGTTTTTTTTTCCTTCAACTAAACAAATAAACACTTTTAATAGTTACATAGGATATTAGAGGAACGAGAGAAGGTTTATTGCAAGGGGCCTGACCAGTGAGATTTCACTTTTTTGGGCTGGAAGGGGTTCATTGTATGAGACCTGTCAAGTGGGATGCCAATTTGTGGGTTGTAGGGGATCATTGTAAGGAACATGACTAGTGGGATGTCGCTTTCTGGGCTAGAGGGGGTTCATTGTAAGGGACCTGTCTAATTGGATGCCACTTTGTGGGTTGTAGGGGATCATTGTAAGGGACATGACTAGTGGGATATCAGTTATGGGAGGTATGTGTACATCATTTTTGTTATGCTGCTGAAACATGCAGTATTTGGAAATGTTCTTCTCCATACTTGAAAAGAAGAGGGTTGTGTATGGATGTTAGTTTTGTCGTAAAAAACCAGAAAACGGCCATTTTCAAACAGAAGTCGGATGAGTGTCAGTAAAGTTAAAAGAGGAGTAAAAGGAATATTATATTTTTAAAGGACTTTTTTAAATGACGAAGATATATATATATATATGCTTTGAATAATTCTCTACTAAAGGTTTGTCCAATTAACTTTGCTGTTTGAACACCTTTTATGAGTTTCTTCTATCGTTTCATTCTGTGAAAAGTTTCACAATTAACACCGTACTATTATACTCTGTTAGTTTCATTCAGTGAAAAGTTTCACAATTAACACGTACTATTATACTCTGTTAGTTTCATTCAGTGAAAAGTTTCACAATTAACACCGTACTATTATACTCTGTTAGTTTCATTCAGTGAAAAGTTTCACAATTAACACCGTACTATTATACTCTGTTAGTTTCATTCAGTGAAAAGTTTTACAATTAACACCGTACTAATATACTCTGTTACAAATTTGTTTGTACTCATTTTAAAAGCAATGAATGATGTTTGTCCGCTACAGAGTTTTCTCTCTCTTGTTGTACAAATGATACAATGCTCTTATTTCTAAATAGCTAGAACGTAATGTGTGTGTGTGTGTATGGATAACGGTACAAAATGCAAGCGACCACGCCCACAGCGCGTGCTTGGTATGTTGTTCAGAGGTCTGTTATTATCACGCAGAACGAAGCCCTGTTATTACGGGAGAAAACTTTACTATCTACTTTTCACCCCCTCAAAACTAAAAGATTTAAATAGTATATGTTTATCAAAGAAAAGCAGTTCTAGAACGAAAACTCCAGATCAAATATAGTTGATAAATGTCCTGTAAATAGCTCCCGATCTTAAAAATACCTCTAACAACAACAACAAAAAATAAAAATAATATTCACAGTAATTTTACCAAACTAACCTATCCGGCTGTCTACCTCTTGAAGTGGGCTTCCCCACTACACACTTCCTATTCTTTCATTACTCGTACAGCCAAACACACTTGACAAGGTACGTTTACCAACAATCACGTATTCATAGACATGCGATATAAGTTTTGATTTAAATCATATCACAAACTATATTCCGCAAAGCGCACCTATGAAGTTTTGATTTAAATCATATCACAAACTATATTCAGCAAAGCGCACCTTTGAAACTTTATAAATTACTATCTTACATTTCACTCTACTTTCTTTGCTGTTTCTGTAAAACTTTTTAAGAGCATCAATACTATTGTTGTTGATAAACCGAGTATTTAAAAATCTATGTTTGGCCAACATGAATTTATTTTTACAAAATCTCTTACCAAAAGTATTGTTTAATTCTCCTGTTTAAACGAGTTCAATGTTCACGTGTTTAAGATTCATTGTTGGATATTGTTTAATTCTTCAGTTTAAACGAGTTCAATGTTCACGTGTTTAAGATTCATTGTTGGATATTGTTTAATTCTTCAGTTTAAACGAGTTCAATGTTCACGTGTTTAAGATTCATTGTTGGATATTGTTTAATTCTTCAGTTTAAACGAGTTCAATGTTCACGTGTTTAAGATTCATTGTTGGAACTATTTTACATTTCAGGTGAGCTTCTTGTTGAAGTTTTTAAAAACAGAAACGATTGATATTAATGCTGATAAACGTAGAAGGGATTTAAAATAGAACACTGCAGATAAGTAACAGATACAATATTTGTGAAACAAAATCAAAACTTCTTTTTACACACAACTCCAATTGACGTTTGTAACGCACTTTTGAGAGTCATAATTGTATCAACCGAGGCGCTACAATGGTTTATATTAACAGTTTGTTTATTATTTAGATTTTGACCAAAGCTACCCTGGGGTTGTTTGAACTTGCCGTCCCTAATTTCGAAGTGATAGATTAGAAGGAAGGCATATGGTCATTAACACTCACCGCAAGTACTCGGGTCACTATTGTTAGACCGAATAGTGTCCACTAAACTAAGTTTGGACACAAAGGAACAGGCATGGTTGTAAACGAAGACTGACACACTATAGTGTCCACTAAACTAAGTTTTGGACACAAAGGAATTTCTAAAAATTCAAATAAACTTCTCTGTTACGTAAACACGACTTTAAGAACGTTGAATTTAGGGCTAGCAAAACATAAACCATTG
Source organism: Limulus polyphemus (assembly GCF_000517525.1). NCBI lineage: Eukaryota > Metazoa > Arthropoda > Merostomata > Xiphosura > Limulidae > Limulus > Limulus polyphemus. Next base: position 36,769 of record NW_013667799.1, on the reverse strand, counting down.
TAACTTATTAAGGTGAAGTAGTTTGATTAGTTAAAAGGTTCTTTACTAGAGGGCAGTACCTTGTTTCAGTTGGTGAGTACTTCAAATCCGAGGTGAGGAGATACATCGTAGAAAAATAAAATGTCCGCAAACATGAATGAAACAGTTTGCTCTAGATTTGAACGGAAATACATCTGAGGTAAGGGGAAAACAATTATCAAATTAACTTCATTTAAAGTCTGTGGTGGGCAGAGCACAGATAGCCCATTGTGTAGCTTTGGGCTTAATTACAAACAAACAAACTTTAAATATTTTTGGTTGTTACTTAGTTGTATACATGTATGAAATGAATTTTTTCATTATTTGCAGTCTGGGTATCGTGTTTGCATACAAAGTATAACACAAACATAAGAAGGTTTAAATGTCCGGGGATCATGTAAAACTACTGAAACTAACCGAAATAACTAAAACCAACAGTTATAATAACATAAACATAAGGAGGTTTAAAATGCTGCAGATCAGGTAAAACTGTCGAAACTAACCGAAATAACTAAAACCACCTGATCTGCAGCATTTTAAACCTCCTTATGTTTATGATATTATAACTGTTGATTTTAGTTATTTCGGTTAGTTTCGATAGTTTTACCTGATCTGCAGCATTTTAAACCTTCTTATGTTTATGTTATTATAACTGTTAAAACTATCGAAACTAACCGAAATAACTAAAATCAACAGTTATAATATCATAAACATAAGAAGATTTGAAATGCTGCAGATCAGGTAAACTATCGAAACTAACCGAAATAACTAAAATCGACAGTTTTTATCCACATCTGTTTTTAAAAATACTTCAAATAAGTTCTAGCTAACTAAAGATATTTTTCAGATAGTTTCAGTACTAATACAAACAAAGGAACAGACACGTTAAATAATTAGTCTAGTACGGCTATGAAGATGGACTCGGAGCACCAGAAAGAAACTTGTTTACTGCAAGGTTGTAGTACGTGGTATCTTATGTTATGTCATACGTACAATCCTTATGTTATGTCATACGTACAATCCTTATGTCATACGTACAATCCTTATGTCATACGTACAATCCTTATGTTATGTCATACGTACAATCCTTATATTATGTCATACGTACAATCCTTATGTTATGTCATACGTACAATCCTTATGTCATGTCATACGTACAATCCTTATAATGGCTGGAGACGGCTTAAATGGGTAATGAAGAAA
>NW_013667799.1:29766-35039 GCF_000517525.1 Limulus polyphemus | reverse complement strand
CGTACAATCCTTATGTTATGTCATACGTACAATCCTTATGTTATGTCATACGTACAATCCTTATGTCATGTCATACGTACAATCCTTATGTTATGTCATACATACAATCCTTATGTTATGTCATACGTACAATCCTTGTGTTATGTCATACGTACAATCCTTATGTTATGCCATACGTACAATCCTTATGTTATGTCATACGTACAATCCTTATTGTTTCAGTTTTGTTTCTCCTTCGTGTTTTTTTTTGTAGCGTTTTCTACTGAAACCAGCTTTGAAATTTAAAGGAATAGTTTAGAATCTATTTGTACAGACAGTTAGATACTAGGACTATTTTCTTACTTATTTTTGTTTTATCTCGTCTTTCGCTCAAGTCTCGTGTCAAGTATAGTTTGCCGTAAAAAATAAGTCAACGAAATGCCATCATTGTCATCATCGCATTTCTTGTTAGCCCTAACCTAGTCTAGTTTACCTTTATGAAACAGTTATAATATCAAAAACTTCTATACCCAACCGACGTTATTAACTCCTATAATGCCAGCCTTTCATTATTTCCTAATTAACATTTTGACAACCTAAGATAATGATAAATATTCAATTTTATCGCCACATATATATATATAGATATATACCTTCATCTCACGCGAAGAGGTAGGTGGTCTTCAATATAATTATTTCATTCCATATTCACCCCTTTCGGTAAATATATATAAAACAAAAATTCCTTCTGTATGATCCAGTTCATTCTAGGATTTTAGTCTGATAAACATCATCTATAATACATTCATTCTTTGATGCTTCTGTCAGCCTATCTTTATGAGCTAACATTTTATATTGTTGCGTTATCGATATCACGTGACTATTCTCACACCCTCTACTTTCTAGAACTATCCTGTACTTTGGCGAATGCTCTAGCATTTACTAGATATAGGGTAATCTGGTATATAAAAGAGGGTGACAACGTGACGGTAATAATGTGTGTAGGTAGTGAGTAATTGATCTGCAGTCAGAGAGAGACGTATTGTTGTTATAGCGTTTGTTTTAGCACGACTGTTGAAATTAAGTGTATCGTAAAGTTATATTCGGAAAGAATAAACGAGTTTTATTAAGTAAGGACTTGTGTCGCTAAAGTTTCGTCGGAACGAAGTTACGGAAAGCTAATTAACAAACGGAGACGTAACAGTATGTTTTTATGTAGATCAATCTTCAGTTGAGGTCGTATTTTCTATTATTATTGAACATTTTTTTTTAATTATTTGCTTTTTCTTGTGAAAAATCACAAATTCATATCAGCGATACGTGTAAGAGTTGGACTGAAAGAAAAAATACGACAAATACACACAGCTAAGACAAGTAAAATGGGAGTTTCGACCGGAGAGATGCAGGAGTTCTGTTCTCAGAAACTAGCTCTACAGGTTGAGCAAAAGTAATTACTTTATAAAATTAAGTAACTTACTACACTCAGGTAGATAGTTACCTTAGTGTTGTAAAAGTTGTAAGAAGTCCATTCTCACTGGCCTGTAGCATACTTTGAAACAATATAAGATATTATTATTGTTAATTTAAAACAATTAAATACAATACACACAAACAACGATTCAGTTAGTTCCTGGTGTGTATATATGTGTATATTGTGTGTATGTAGTTAGTTCAGAAAGAAACATCTGTGTACGAGGCTCTATGACAGATTTTTTTTTTTCAAATTGTTCACATGTGGACCACGAATACCTTGCAAGTCTTATCTGATCACAAGAAAAAACGATAATCAATCCTTTACTGATTTCTGATTAGCTTTGTGCTGTGCATTTTGTACTTTTAGGGTTATCCAGTACTTATCCCTCGTTCTCTATCCAGGTTTATCATCTGTCTTCTTATTAATTAAGGATTATCAGTGCTTATCACTTGTTCCTTTTTCATAATTATCTTTCTCAACCTGTTTTTATTATTCATTCTTTACCGTCTCACCCAGACATACTTTATCCAGTGTTTTAATTCTTAACCCGTGCCTATCGTCTGCTCACTACGGCTGTTCTCTACGTGAAGTCCTAACTCTCAGTCATTTCTTAGCTTCTGAAGGATAAGTACAAACAAGTAGCTGTTGTCATGCAAGCTGCTAATTTCTAACATCAACATGGGTAGGCGGTTTGCACGAAACTTTCCGTGTAGAAAAGCTAAGAGAAACCCGACTACATCTCGCAAGAATCATCTCTAAGGAAGAAACCACAGAAATGATTATTAGCCTTTTCTCTCTAGCTGACTCCTACGTAGTAATGTTGTTTTGTAAAGTTAGCTTGTTACACTAACACACAAGGGACAAAATCTGTGAGCGCTTAATTACTGAAACGGATCAACCAAGCCGGTTTCGGCAAAGTCTGAAAAGCGTTCAAATATCTCTCACTGATCACAGTTCGATAGTTCAGGTTTTGTCTGTTAGCAGTTAGCAGGTATTAAAATACAACCCAACTGTATAGATTAATTCTTTACAGTAACCATACTGTATGGTAACACTTCCTATAAACGTGGATACACACAAGCGGAAATATTTTGGTCAATGAAACAAGTTTTTTTGGTAGTGACGTCTTGTAGAACATACCGAAAACAACAGATCGACAAACAACCCAAACTTTTTGTCAGTATACAAAACAATAATTCTTGGCTTGGGTGTTGTTAAGCACAAAGCTAGACAACTGCGGCTATCGAAATCTGATTTCCAGCGTCGTAAGACTTATCGCTGAGCCACTAAATGGGGGTGAGGGGGGGGGGCAAAGAGTAACACGCAAACAATGTGATTCACATCCCTCTTATCCTTGGCTTATTGGCTCCCGGAACGTAAGTGAAGAATTAAATAAATTTCTCACTAATTACAGAACAAGGACTAAATAGACAGACAATATTGGAAAGTCATCTATACAGCTACTAAAGTATGGTTTTAACCACGTGTATAGCCGATTAAACAGAGTACTTGATCTCATCGTGTCATCTATACAGCTACTAAAGTATGGTTTTAACCACGTGTATAGCTGATTAAACAGAGTACTTGATCTCATCGTGTCATCTATACAGCTACTAAAGTATGGTTTTAACCACGTGTATAGCCGATTAAACAGAGTACTTGATCTCATCGTTTCATCTATACAGCTACTAAAGTATGGTTTTAACCACGTGTAAGCTGATTAAACAGAGTACTTGATCTCATTGTGTCCTCTATACAGCTATTAAGTATGATTTTAACCACGTGTATAGCTGATTAAACAGAGTACTTGATCTCATTGTGTCCTCTATACAGCTACTAAGTATGGTTTTAACCACGTGTAAGCTGATTAAACAGAGTACTTGATCTCATTGTGTCCTCTATACAGCTATCATTGTAGTCTGGAGAAATATAATAAACGTGGATAGAATTATCATTGTAGTCTGAAGAAATATCATTTATTAACAACAGAATTTTGCTAATAGTTTCGTGTTACGGTTTACTGTTTTTACTGATCATGAATTGTTCCCACCAAATACCATCCGCCAGGTAATTCCTTTGCTTTCACAAGATCCAAATTCATATAACCCATAAAAATAAGCCATGTTTTGAATAATAACGTCATTGGAAAATTTTGGCGCGCCAGGGTTCCGTGCAATATCACTCGAGGCATCTTGGGTATAAAAATCTGACGGATTGTTACCTTTGAACTCTGGTTGTCGTTTCTGTAAGTTAAAATAATACCTACCATACTCTGGTTGTCGTTTCTGTATGTTAATGCAACACCTACCATACTCGCGTGTTTGTTTTTGTGAGATAACGACGTTAACAAGAGGTTAAATACAACCAAAATATTATGAATTCTCAAAATTTATGAATCACCATCAAAGCGAGTTTTATAGAAGAATCAGTGCTGTATACGTGACTGCGGTGTTTGTATTTGAACTGACTTTAATTAGCCTGACATTGTATATTAACGAAACGGGAGCCATGCGTGGCTTAATAGTTAAGGTGCCTGGCTGCGTATCCAAAGATCCGAGGTTCGATGCCACTAAATACGATTCGCACTTTGTAACTGTGATAATCAGTGCGGTTATTAATTCAAGAGTAGCCGTGTAGGCGTTGAGTGCTGCTTAGTGATTATTCCTATGTTGGAAGTAATTAAGTAATTAATTTCGGTTTCATGTTGAAAAACGTCATGTAGTTTAATGAGGCTTTAAACAGCAGTTACAATGGCAGATTAAGCTTCAATAATCTGTAAAATACTCGCTTCCGTGAAACTGTCATCAATCAAAATTGTTTATAGATGATATATTTAATTGTTCGAACAAATAAAATTGAAATAATAAACCCCAAGAAAACGTTTTCTTACAAATACTCCAGTAGAAGTGCCCAATGGGCAGGATTGTCTTATAAATACTCCAGTAGAAGTGCCTAATGGACTAGATTGACTTACAAGTACTCCAGAAGAAGTGCCCAATGAGCTGGATTGTCTTACAAATACTCCAGTAGAAGTGCCCAATGGGCAGGATTGTCTTACAAATACTCCAGTAGAAGTGCCCAATGGGCAGGATTGTCTTATAAATACTCCAGTAGAAGTGCCTAATGGACTAGATTGACTTACAAGTACTCCAGAAGAAGTGCCCAATGAGCTGGATTGTCTTACAAATACTCCAGTAGAAGTGTCTAATGAGCTGGATTGTCTTACAAATACTCCAGTAGAAGTGCCCAATGGGCAGGATTGTCTTACAAATGCTCCAGTAGAAGCGCCTAATGATCTGAATTATCTTATAAATACTCCAGTAGAAGTGCCCAATAGGCAGGATTGTCTTATAAGTACCTCAGTAGAAGCGCCTAATGATCTGGATTGTCTTAGAAATGCTCCAGTAGAAGTGCCTAATGGGCAGGATTGTCTTATAAATACTCCAGTAGAAGCGCCTAATGGGTTGGATTGTTTTATAAATACTCCAGTAGAAGCGCCTAATGATCTGGATTGTCTTATAAATACTCCAGTAGAAGTGCCTAATGGGCTGGATTGTCTTAAAAATACTCCAGTAGAAGTGCCTAATGGGCTGGATTGCCTCAAGATATTTTAGTCGTATAAACACTGTAGATTACTTACGAATTTTTATTATATTGTTACGACAGTGGAATTCACGCGACGCTGGGAGCATGCGCGCTGGAGTTTCTAGAAGGATCGTGACTTAGTGGGCAACCTCACTAATGTCCCAGCGTTTGCTAGACGCCCTCTTTTTTAGATATAAGCCGGAGATGGATTGAAGAGAGATAATTGAGATAATCG
>NW_013667799.1:26754-28838 GCF_000517525.1 Limulus polyphemus | reverse complement strand
ACTTGTATCGCTGAAGTTTCTCGGAAAGAATTTTTACGGGAAATTATCAAACAAGCAATACGTAACAATATATTTTTTAAGTTTACTCTAATAAGCAATTTTTTTTAAATATTTACAGAAAATATTTAATTTACTTTATATCTATGTGGAAATTTACATTAATTTCTCTGCTCACTTGTTTTAAGGAAGTTACAAGATTACATTACAAAAGTAACGTAGGAAAGTGACTGACCCATGGACTTTATATATGTTAGAGACTGACCAGACTTTGTGACGTCACACGTGAATAAGCCTGAAAAACCAGTTGTCACTACCTTGTAAGCTGGTTAATAATGTATGGACTCACCTGAATCTAGGCCCGGAATGGCCAGGTGGTTAGGGAGGTCGGCTCGCAATCTGTACCGTCAGTTTTTACTGGTATATAAATGATTACATTCTACAGTTGTACCGTCAGTTTTTACTGGTATCTAATTGATTACATTCTACAGTTATACCGTCAGTTTTTACTGGTATCTAATTGATTACTCTCTATAGTTGTACCGCCAGTTTTTACTGTTATCTAATTGATTACTCTCTATAGTTGTACCGTCAGTTTTACTGTTATCTAATTGATTACTCTCTATAGTTGTACCGTCAGTTTTTACTGTTATCTAATTGATTACTCTCTATAGTTGTACCGTCAGTTTTCACTGGTATCTAAATGATTACATTTTATAGTTGTACCGTCAGTTTTTACTGGTATTTAAATGATTACATTTTACAGTTGTACCGTCAGTTTTTACTGGTATCTAAATGATTACATTCTATAGTTGTACCGTCAGTTTTTACTGGTATCTAATTGATTACATTCTATAGTTGCTACCGTCAGTTTTTACTGTTATCTAATTGATTACTCTCTATGGTTGTACCGTCAGTTTTTACTGGTATCTAATTGATTACATTCTATAGTTGCTACCGTCAGTTTTACTGTTATCTAATTGATTACTCTCTATAGTTGTACCGCCAGTTTTTACCTTTATATAGAAAGCTACTTATTTCGTTAAGATGCCATTCAGTGCCTTTTATATATAGAAAGCTACTTATTTCGTTAGGATGTCATTCAGTGCCTTTTATATAGAAAGCTACTTATTTCGTTAGGATGTCATTCAGTGCCTTTTATATAGAAAGCTACTTATTTCGTTAATAATCCATTCAGTGCCTTTTATGTAGAAAGCTACTTATTTCGTTAAGAAGCCATTGAATGTCTCTTAAGTTAGCAATTTTTTAAAGAAAAATATTATATCGAACTTGGACCTTCCTGTAAACAAATTAAAATTGATTCAAACTCTCCAAGAATTACCTCATTATAAATTGTTTAACTTTACACTTATTTATCAGGAATAACAAAATATAAAATTTTCTAAAACTGTACGCCACCTACCTTCAATTTTTACTTTCTCTGTTGTTGTGATTATAACTGTTATAAGGCTTGTCTATTTAGTTAGTTTCGTGACCTGTTTTTTTTTTGTTGTTTTTTTCACTTAATGTGCTACTGATTATCTGGTGTACAGTGAGTGTGTGAGAGAGAAATACTAAGCATTTTTTCGGCCAGTTTAGATACATGGAACATCTTTGTAATTTGTCATTGTGAAGTTGTAACACAGGTGACAATAGTAACATCCAAATAACAAGTCTTATACTTCTACTGTTATCGTTTCAACATAAGCTACAAAACGGAGGTGGTTATTAAAGAAAGCTGCAATCCACGATTAGGCCTTTTCTCGTGACAGAACATAGAACGAAACCAGTGATTGAGTAGCAAATGTCTAATACAAGTTCATACCTAGATATTGGACAAGAACTTGGAGCGATTCTCTAAGGGTTCAAATATGCTGATCTTTAGCTATTTGATCAAAGCTTCGAGCCGTTACACCTGCTCGTCAATTATGCATAGTTTACGTCTGTGAAACAAACATAGTGTTTTATAACACTGTATTAATCTTCTCGATTCAGGTGTTTGTTTATTTTTGAATTTCACGCAAAGCTACACGAGGGCTATCTGCGCTAGCCGTCCCTAGTTTAGTAGGGTAAGACTAGAGGGAAGG
>NW_013667799.1:25152-25754 GCF_000517525.1 Limulus polyphemus | reverse complement strand
AAATTAGATACCAGTAAAAACTGACGGTACAACTATAGAATTGTAATCAATTAGATACCAGTAAAAACTGACGGTACAACTATAGAATGTAATCATTTAGATACCAGTAAAAACTGACGGTACAACTATAGAATGTAATCATTTAGATACTAGTAAAAACTGCCGGTACAACTGTAGAATGTAATCAATTAGATAACAGTAAAAACTGACGGTACAACTATAGAATGTAATCAATTAGATACCAGTAAAAACTGACGGTACAACTGTAGAATGTAATCAATTAGATACCAGTAAAAACTGACGGTACAACTATAGAATGTAATGAATTAGATACCACTAAAAACTGACGGTACAACTATAGAATGTAATCATTGGAGATGCCAGTAAAAACTGACGGTACAACTATAGAATGTAATGGATTAGATACCAGTAAAAACTGACGGTACAACTGTAGAATGTAATGAATTAGATACCACTAAAAACTGACGGTACAACTATAGAATGTAATCATTGGAGATGCCAGTAAAAACTTACGGTACAACTATAGAATGTAATCAATTAGATACCAGTAAAAACTGACGGTACAACTATAGAATTTAATC
>NW_013667799.1:19211-24152 GCF_000517525.1 Limulus polyphemus | reverse complement strand
AGTACAACTGTAGAATGTAATCAATTAGATACCAGTAAAAACTGACGGTACAACTATAGAGTGTAATCATTTAAATACCAGTAAAAACTGACGGTACAACTTTAGAATGTAATCATTTAGATATCAGTAAAAACTGACGGTACAACTAGCGAATGTAATCAATTAGATACCAGTAAAAACTGACGGTACAACTTTAGAATGTAATCCTAAAAATACGACTTTATGGCCACCTTGTTTACTCTATGCAATAGAACTTTATAAAACAACTAAAAATACAACTTTATGGCCACCTTGTTTACTCTATACAATAGAACTTTATAAAACAACTAAAAATACGACTTTATGGCCAACTTGTTTACTCTATACAATAGAACTTTATAAAACTCTATGCAATAGAAATTGATTTATTTAGTTTCACACCAGACTTCCCACTTTCTCTTCGTTGAACAAATTCTTCTCGAAGAAATGTCAACAGTTGTCAAATATAAACTCCCGGCTGAGTTCAACATATGTCAATAGCTCGTCAGATGGCGTTGTTAGTAGCTCGTCAGGTGGCGTTGATCATAAAACTGTATCTCCTGTCAGATCTAAAGGCCGTTTCGGATGATTACATTCTATAGTTTTACCGTCAGTTTTTACTGGTATCTAATTGATTACATTCTACAGTTGTACCGTCAGTTTTTACTGGTATCTAATTGATTACATTCTATAGTTGTACCGTTAGTTTTTACTGATATCTAAATGATTACATTCTATAGTTGTACCGTCAGTTTTTACTGGTATCTAATTGTTGTTTTATAAAGTTCTATTGCATAGAGTAAACAAGGTGGCCATAAAGTCGTATTTTTAGTTGTTATATAAAGTTCTATTATATAGAGTAAGAAAGGTGGCCATAAAGTCATATTTTAGTTGTTTTGTGACTTAACTGTTTGTTTAGTTATTCCTAGTTCTCTAAATAGAATGATACATTAATCTGCGTAAATTAGTTGTAATGTTGAAATTGTAAAACTTCCAACCTCTAAACCTGCATGAACCTACACTCTCTACCTCTCAATTTATATTATTAATTGTACTAAACCCGAACTTACACTCTATGTATACCTCTCAATCTGCATTATATGTTATATTAAACACGAACTTACATTATACCTCTCAACCTGTATATCTTAATTATATGTAAAATACGAGCTTACATTCTATCTCAATCTCTATATTTTTGCGAACGGCACTCCTGACGAAAGGAATGTTTTATTTTGTTTAGTTTGGTTCAATATTGGTTTAGTTACTTGGTCATCAGTTCGTTTTTACCCCAGACTTTTCCAAACTGTTTATGATCCCAATTGTTTGTGGGTCTATACCAAGGTCACTAATAATATATAAATTACATAACGTGTGAAGGTCATCAATTTCACAGTTATCACACTGTTCATGCTGAGGTTACCTATCTACTTTACACACAAAAAAAGTAAATGATTCTATCTTCCCTCATGGTCAGTTCCTCAGACAGAGTGTTGTAAAGACGCCAAAACAAAGATTACTCACTGGACAACTGGTAATATGAAGGTTAAACAGCCCTAGCTAAATAAATATGAATATTTATTCTTTAATAGATATTTCCTGGTAGTAAAGAGAAAACTGATTATAACAGTCCGAGAAGTAGATAGACAACACATTACAGGACTCAGAGACGTTTATTAGTCGAAGATAGAAACGTCAGCATCGGATCATAAAACATTATCAAAACATGTAGCTTTCTTCTCCTAAACTACCACGCAAAAAATGATGGTCTGGCAGTTTCTGTGTGGTAAGGTTTGTGAGTAAGTGTACGAATACCTCTCTCTGTTTTTTTATAATATCAAACATGCAACGAACACAAAAAGAGAAATAAAAACCTAAAAAATTCCCTAACGAAGTATAATCACATACTTACTACATTTTCAAACAAAGTTTGCGCCTCAAGGTTTCATTGTCATTGAAGAAGTAGGCCAAACACATTAAAGTGGATTTTCTCTTCTTGGTACAACATGCTGTAGATGCAGCAACTTTTGCACGTAATAATAGTGCATATACGAACTTTACTTGACTAAAGATAAAGGATTTAAAACAATAACTAATGCTCGAAGTTATTTTCAGACGGCTCAAATATTTTACATGAAGTATTTTACGTTTTAAAGTATTCTTGTTTTTAGTTTCCTTCAGTTAAAACATTGTTGTTTCTTCGTCTATTATGGTTAAAGTATTATTTTGTTTCATCTCTTTCAGTCAAGGTATTGTTGTTTTTCGTCTGTTTTAATCAAATTATTGTTGTTTTTTCGTCTCTTTCAATCAAGATATTGTTGTTTTTCCGTCTCTTTCAGTCAAGGTATTCTTGTTTTTTCGTCTGTTTTAGTTAAAGTATTGTTGTTTTTTCGTCTCTTTCAGTCAAGTTATTCTTGTCTTTCATCTCTTTCAGTCAAAATATTCTTGTTTTTCGTCTCTTTCAGTTAAAGCATTGTTGTTTTTTCGTCTCTTTCATTCAAGGTATTGTTGTTGTTTTTCGTCTCTTTCAGTCAAAGTATTGTTGTTGTTTTTTCGTCTCTTTTACTCAAGGTATTCTTCTTTTTTCATCTCTTTCAGTCAAAACATTCTTGTTTTTCGTCTCTTTCAGTCAAGGTAATGTTGTTTTTCGTCTCTTTCACTTAAAGCATTGTTGTTTTTTCGTCTCTTTTAGTTAAAACATTGTTGTTCTTTCGTCTCTTTCAGTCAAGGTATTCTTGTTTTTCATCTCTTTCAGTCAAAATATTCTTGTTTTTCGTCTCTTTCAGTCAAAATATTCTTGTTTTTCGTCTCTTTCAGTTAAAGCATTGTTGTTTTTTCGTCTCTTTCATTCAAGGTATTGTTGTTGTTTTTCGTCTCTTTCAGTCAAAGTATTGTTATTGTTTTTTCGTCTCTTTTACTGAAGGTATTCTTCTTTTTTCATCTCTTTCAGTCAAAACATTCTTGTTTTTCGTCTCTTTCACTTAAATCATTGTTGTTTTTTCGTCTCTTTTAGTTAAAATATTGTTGTTTTTTCGTCTCTTTTAGTTAAAGCATTATTGTTTTTTCATCTCTTTCAGTCAAAGCATTGTTGTTTTTTCGTCTCTTTCAGTCAAGGTATTCTTGTTTTTCATCCCTTTCAGTCAAAATATTCTTGTTTTTCGTCTCTTTCAGTTAAAGCATTGTTGTTTTTTCGTCTCTTTCAGTCAAGGTATTTTTGTTGTTTTTCGTCTCTTTCAGTTAAAGAATTGTTGTTTTTTCGTCTCTTTCAGTCAAGGTATTCTTGTTTTTCGTCTCTTTCAGTCAAAATATTCTTGTTTTTCGTCTCTTTCAGTTAAAGCATTGTTTTTTTTTGTCTCCTTCAGTTAAAGTATTGTTGTTTTTTCGTCTCCTTCAGCTAAAGTATTGTTGTTTTTTCGTCTCCTTCAGCTAAAGTATTGTTGTTTTTTCATCTCTTTCAGTCAAGGTATTGTTGTTTTTTCTTCATCTTCTTGTAGCTGTTCCAACCGGTGTGATGTGGTCAGGTGTGGTATTTGACTCGCGGTGCCGAATACAGCTCTTTATTCTTAGTTTACCATAATAACAAACATATAACATTTTAAGCAGTTGAGACAGGAGTTTTTACCCTGCTTCTCCCACCGCCACGCAGCAACGTTTCGTAGATGTAGCTACTAGCTCACGAAAGTTGTACGTCGAACGTAATTTAGCTAGGGGTCAACCACTGTTCATGAGATTCTTGCACCTCAAGGACACCGCTTTTATAACACTCTGAAAACGTGGGTTCGCCACGGAACATTACACTGTTTAAACATATATGTGTATCTGTATTCTGTACACCCATGGGCTTACAAAATTGACCATTAAATCTACGAAAAAACATTTACAACAATGTCCTGATAATTATGTAAAAGTTATTTTCTTCTAATGTTAGCATAATCTGTAATAAACTAATAAGAAGGAGAAGAAAGAAAGAAACCTGGATGTTTTTCTCTACTACTTGTGCCATTAAAATATCTAGTGCCTCTTAGTTCTAAGGAAACGCTGAGAAACAGTAGACGTAATTAAACAATAATCCTCTCTTATATTTGAAGTTGATTGCTTCTGGAAATGTTCTTCCCGGGGTTATAAGGATCCATTCGAATTCTAATCTTTGAACAAATGTTACCCGAGGTTAAGAATTCTAAATGTTCTAAGAAAGACTGATTTTCTGCTCTAACAAGCGAGTAAGTACAATCTGGTGACAGTAAAGTAAAATCAACTGCATTAGCCCAAACCAGTTGTGGCAGGCAGGCTTAACTTTCTTTATATTTCCCTCCAAAATTACAAAACAGTGTTTCATTGATAAATATATTTTCAAACTCAATGATCTGGAAAAAAATATGAAGACTCCAGACAGGTGAGGGAGAAATGAGTTTACGTATGACACTACAACTGTCATTACAATACTATTAAAGAACCCAAGACTTCTTCAATTCTCATATCTGTCGCTGATAACCTGAAGAATTGATACGTATATGACTAATGTTCCAGAATACATGAGACAGATAACTAAAAACAGTTGACAACTTCTTTGGAATGAGTGGATAGAGTATCTGAGAGAGAGCCAAAGGAAGAGTGACTTACTCCATGGAACAATTGGATATAATATCTGAGAGAAAGCCAAAGGAAGAGTGACTTACTCCATGGAACAATTGGATATAATATCTGAGAGAGAGCCAAAGGAAGAGTGACTTACTCCATGGAACAATTGGATGTAGTATCTGAGAGAGAGCCAAAGGAAGAGTGACTTACTCCATGGAACAATTGGATATAGTATCTGAGAGAGAGCCAAAGGATGAGTGACTTACTCCATGGAACAATTGGATATAGTATCTGAGAGAGAGCCAAAGGATGAGTGACTTACTCCATGGAACAATTGGATATAGT
>NW_013667799.1:15113-18327 GCF_000517525.1 Limulus polyphemus | reverse complement strand
AGAGAGAGCCAAAGGAAGAGTGATTTACTCCATGGCTCTCTCTCAGATACTATATCCAATTGTTTCATGGATTAAGTCACTCTTCCTTTGGCTCTCTCTCAGATACTATATCCAATTGTTGGAGTAAGTCACTCTTCCTTTGGAATGGAACAATTGGATATAATATCTGAGAGAGACAGCCAAAGGAAGAGTGACTTACTCCATGGAACAATTGGATATAATATCTGAGAGAGAGCCAACGGAAGAGTGACTTACTCCATAGGACAATTGGATGGAGTATCTGAGAGAGAGTCAAAGGAAGAGTGATTTACTCCATGGAACAATTGGATGTAGTATCTGAGAGAGACAGCCAAAGGAAGAGTGATTTACTCCATGGAACAATTGGATATAGTATCTGAGAGAGAGCCAAAGGGAGTGAGACCAGCTCTTTGGAATGATTGAGCTGGTTACTAGGCAAGTATTGTTATGGCATTTTGAGAATTCTGAGAATTTTCCCGAAATATTTTCACATTATTCAAGTAAATTCAGTATATATCGATAAAATCACATTCTCAGCATCATTAATTAAGCAATTGCCAACCTTTTATGCTTTCGCTATCACCTTTTTTATGTTTAGCTTTAAACTGAAATACGAACATTTCAACTGCGATTCGGTAGGAAAGGTCGAAACATCACGATAGTCAACAGTAGGATGAGCAGACAGGAACACTTTGAAAGTAGCTACAGACATAACATTGTACTCGGCGTGCTGCACAATATCTACCAAGGTGGTTCGAAACGGTGCCTGAATACTTCTGCGTATCATTTGGAGACTTCCATGCTTCTTGTGCTTAAGCTCGTGATGCGCTGACGGATTTCAATCACTTTTCGCAGCGCCAACGCTAAAATAGTGCGAGAAATGCCTTCTGTTTAGCAAATAAAAATTTCAAAAAAACAGGATCGGGTAGTTTTTTTGTTTGTTTTGTTTTCAAGAAAAATGTCTCCCACTGGCTCGTGAGGGGGCTGTTAAATTCGTTGGTTGGGTACAATGCTTTAAACAACTACATATACCGACAAAAGCTAAACAGTCTCTGCTAATGGAAGGCTCTTGAAATAACATAACAAATTAATTATATGTTACGTAAATCATCTGTCCATAAGTAAAATAGTAATGATAGAAATATATGCATTTTTTTATATAGATGAGAAGAATGTTTAACTTTTGGATAACCTGGTGGTCAACTCGCAATCTGCAGGTTATGGGATCGAATCCCGTCAGTGAACATGCCTACTCTCTTCAACTATGGACTTTATAATGTAACGGTCAATCCCAGTATTCGTTGGTAAAGAGTAGCCGAAGAGCTGGCGGTGGGTGGTGATGACTAGCTGCCTTCTTTCTAGTCTATCACTGCTAAATTAGGGATGACTTGCGCAGATAGCCCTCGAGTAATTCAACAACACAATAACAAAAAAAAACAACAAAAACCTTCTATATAACTAAACTTGAGTTCAACCAGCGATCCACGTTTATATGTATTACTAGTGTATAACCCATCAAAAATAACAGGACAAGTACTACCACCCCTATAATATACCATAACCTCACATTTCATAGCTAACTAAAATGAATAAACCTCGCGAAATCAAGCTTGACCAACAAAGAGGCTGAAAAGTGTAGTCGAGGCAGTCAAACGCTGGTAAGTTCCTTTGTGAGTCAATCAAAATTAAGATCATTCATGAAATTAATTCGTGGCGTATTCAAGGAATAGTTATCGGTAAAAATCAGTCAGATTAACAACTTCTAATATATGTAGAAAAGCCAGTGCGTTTTGATAACACTACGTTCCAACAATGGCGTTTTATGTCATGTTGCTTAGCAACAAAAGTATAACCTAATATTTTTTTTAGTCTACGTACTGAAAGAATAAAATGAAAACTGGAAAAATATTTGTTGATTTCTTAATTTAGAGTCTCCGTTGATTAAAGAGGTTTGTTCTTTATTAAAAACATTGGTGATATAACAGAAAATAACTTATTTCAGAAGTTTAAAATTGAATCGATATTTTTACTTTCAGGATAAATTTTATGCACTTGGCTCTAGGCTAGGTGATCCCACACTACGCTACACTTATAATGTCTCATGCCCCCTCCTTGCTCCCTATCACCCTTTCACTAAAATCGTAATGGGCAGACAAGAATCGAACTATTCTGTCTGAATAAATACATTTTGGCTTTTACGACTCCTCCTATTCCGAGCGTGACGTGACACACGCCGCCTTTTTTTTTTTCCACATAGGTTAGATATTAAATTAAACACATGAACGTCATTGTTGCTCGCCCGCCTTGAAGCTGTAGTAATATGAGAACGAATTGTTTCGCTAACACTCGAGAGACTTGCGTATTAAGACAACATAATAATTAAACGCATTCAAGTTTAGATAAAACTCTGCTTAACCAGGATTGTTGTTTTCAAAGATAAGCATTTTTTTATTTTAATGTGACCACTTAAGTATCGCTATAAACAAATGCTGATGAAATGATACAAACAAACAAAAAAACTATTTTCATTGTTTTACGAATGACTAGATTTTATGCAAGAGATAAAGTATTGTTTCTATTTCAAGTAAACATTGTTGTGATGATTTAATCGCCTGGCGGAGTTCTACAGGAAATCACGTGACGGGACAAAGACATTTTTATGAAATTTATTCTGTTTTTCACGTGTAATTAAGTAATAAAACAAATGTTTTTAACCAGAATTAATAAAACGTGTTTCAGATTTCCCTCACACATTTCAATCCTATAGGATTTTTTTCATTTATTCAGATTAAATATTTTGTTACGTCTTTCTCATCATGTCCGATAAAACCAATTATAGAATAAACCCTAATTATAGAATATAATCTATTAAAATCAATTAGAACAGCATGTTCATCAAATATTTTATCGATAAATAAACTACAGTTTACTAGAGCTTGATCAAAGTTCGTTTCTGACGTTCTCAAACAGATACACCTGCAATCAGCATGTTTTCAATATTTGGAAATGTAAACTCCAATATTACCCCCCCCCCCCCCTTATATTCGACAGTTGTTATTATTATTATTTATAATTCCTGGGAAAACTACATGCACAATACGTATACAGTTGTTATTATTATTTATAATTCCTGGGAAAACTACATGCACAATACGTATACAGTTGTTATTATTATTTATAATTCCTGGGTAAACTA
>NW_013667799.1:13747-15056 GCF_000517525.1 Limulus polyphemus | reverse complement strand
ACAGTTGTTATTATTATTTATAATTCCTGGGAAAACTACATGCACAATACGTATACAGTTGTTATTATTATTTTTTCGGTGTTACAAAAAAATAATATACTAATTTAAAAAGACCGACTAAATCAAATCAGCCACTTAGCACACGCGTAAACAGGATCTGATCAAATCAGCCAATTAGCACACGCGTAAAAAACATCTGATTAAATCAGCCACTTAGCACACGCGTAAACAACATCTGATAATATCAGCCAATTAGCACACGCGTAAAAACATCTGATTAAATCAGTCACTTAGCACACGCGTAAACAACATCTGATCATATCAGCCAATTAGCACAAGACGTAAACAACATCTGATTAAATCAGCCACTTAGCACACGCGTAAACAACATCTGATCATATCAGCCAATTAGCACACGCGTAAACAACATCTGATTAAATCAGCCAATCAGAAAAACAGATACAGACTTTGTAAAGTAAGATCTTTTGTTTCATATTTATCCCCTCCAGAAAGATAACAACACACCTTAGAACCGAGAGGTAGTGAAACTCTGTTAAACAGTTTTACCAAACTTTAGAGTTAGATCAGTTTTAAAGTAACAGTTGTATGTTTGTTTGTTATTATTATTTGCTCAGCACGAGAATCGAAACCCGGTTTTTAGCGGAGTGAGCCCTCAGATTTACCGCTGAGCCTCTAGGGGGCGAAAAAGTTGTCTTCGTCATTTGAAAATATCGCCCAGTACTTGTGTCCTGATTTACATATCTTACGAGGACAAACTCTGTGTACATTGTTTATTTCTGCCAATAGTATTATTACGTATCTGCCCGTTTGTTAATTTCCGATATAAATTCTTTCCGGGAAACTTCAGCGATACAAGTCCTTTCTTAATTAAAACTAGTTTATTCTTTCTCGATACAACTTTATAATACACAGAATTTCCACAGCAAATATGTTTGCAATCTCGATAACAAAACACACACTTTATATTACCGTCACTACCCCTGACTCAATTATCTATCTAGGCCCTTGCGCTGGTTTTTCTCGCCAGGCTTATATACTAAAAATGAGGGCGCCTCGAACAAACTCGGGCCTTACAGATAAGTCATGATCCTTCTAGAAACTCCAGCGCGCATGCTCCCAGCGTCGCGTGACTTCCGCTGTCGTAATAATATCTGGATAGAAATCATAGACCAAAACTGTACTTATCACATTTTACGTCATGCGCAGAACGAAGTTTATCATCCGGGAAACTAAGACAGATAACCCAAATAAAGACAATTTATAGATGTGCACTTTCCAAAATAGATTC
>NW_013667799.1:12290-13080 GCF_000517525.1 Limulus polyphemus | reverse complement strand
AGTAAATAAAGTCGTACAGTAAATAAAGTTATGCAGTAAATAAAGTCGCACAGTAAATAAAGTCGTACAGTAAATAAAGTCGTACAGTAAATAAAGTCATGCAGTAAATAAAGTCGTACAGTAAATAAAGTTATGCAGTAAATAAAGTCGCACAGTAAATAAAGTCGTACAGTAAATAAAGTCGTACAGTAAATAAAGTCATGCAGTAAATAAAGTCGTACAGTAAATAAAGTCGTACAGTAAATAAAGTCATGCAGTAAATAAAGTCGTACAGGAAATAAAGTCGTACAGTAAATAAAGTCGTACAGTAACTAAAGTCATGCAGTAAATAAAGTCGTACAGTAAATAAAGTCGTATAGTAAATAAAGTCATGCAGTAAATAAAGTCGTACAGTAAATAAAGTCGTATAGTAAATAAAGTCGTAAAGTAAATAAAGTCGTACAGTAACTAAAGTCATGCAGTAAATAAAATCATGCAGTAAAAAAGTCGTACACTAAATAAAGTCATGCAGTAAACAAAGTCGTAGAGTAAATAAAGTCGTATAGTAAATAAAGTCATGCAGTAAATAAAGTCGTACAGTAAATAAAGTCGTATAGTAAATAAAATCGTAGAGTAAATAAAGTCATGCAGTAAATAAAGTCGTACACTAAATAAAGTCATGCAGTAAATAAAGTCGTACAGTAAATAAAGTCGTATAGTAAATAAAATCGTATAGTAAATAAAGTCATGCAGTAAATAAAGTCGTACAGTAAATAAAGTCGTATAGTAAATAAAATCGTATAGTAAATAA
>NW_013667799.1:3752-11428 GCF_000517525.1 Limulus polyphemus | reverse complement strand
TACAGTAAATAAAGTCATGCAGCAAATAAAATCATACAGTAAATAAAGTCGTACAGTAAATAAAGTCATACAGTAAATAAAGTCATGCAGTAAATAAAGGCATACAGTAAATAAAGTCATGCAGTAAATAAAGTCGTACAGTAAATAAAGTCGTATAGTAAATAAAGTCATGCAGTAAATAAAATCATACAGTAAATAAAGTCGTACAGTAAGTAAAGTCATACAGTAAATAAAGTCATACAGTAAATAAAGTCATGCAGTAAATAAAGGCATACAGTAAATAAAGTCATTGCAGTAAATAAAGTCGTACAGTAACTAAAGTCATGCAGTAAATGAAAAAAGTCATGCAGTAAATAAAGTCGTACAGTAAATAAAGTCGTAAAGTAACTAAAGTCATGCAGTAAATAAAGTCGTACAATAAATAAAGTCATGCAGTAAATAAAGTCGTACAGTAAATAAAGTCGTATAGTAAATAAAGTCATGCAGTAAATAAAGTTATGCAGTAAATAAAGTCGCACAGTAAATAAAGTCATACAGTAAATAACGTCATGCAGCAAATAAAGTCGTACAGTAAATAAAGGCATGCAGTAAATAAAGTCGTGCAGTAAATAAAGTCACGCAATAAATAAAGTCGTACAGTAAATAAAGTCATGCAGTAAATAAAGTCACGCAATAAATAAAGTCAAGCAATAAATAAAGTCATGCAGTAAATAAAGTCATGCAGTAAATAAAGTCATACAGTAAATAAAGGCATACAGTAAATAAAGTCATGCAGTAACTAAAGTCATACAGTAAATAAAGTCATACAGTAAATAAAGTCATGCAGTAACTAAAGTCATATAGTAAATAAAGTCATGCAGTAAATAAAGTCATGCAGTTCTACAGAATATGGCTGTTAATTAAAATCATACAGGTTAACGTACGGTTACTTCTTCTTCGAAGGTTTTACAGGTTAACGTTTACAACCTTATTTCAAGGTATTAAAAAGTTCCATTGGTTTAGTTAAAAAAGTTGTTCTTAAAACGAATATTATTTTAAACTTACACAAGAAACAACTAAAAGATAATGTCAAATGAAGAAATGTATATATGTGTTATGTAAGGTTCCTTGAAAGAGAAAATAAACATTAGTTCAAAAGCTTCAAATTTTTCTCTCTTAACATAAAAAAAAACACAACAGAAAAACACTTTTATTTAACAATAAATAAATAAGTATATTTCTATATGTAAAATTATAAGAGTGACAACAGTGTAATGTTATGCTACTTTCTCTGGGAATAGCCCTTTAAAGACCTTAAGATTGTGTTTTTAATGTTTATATGGTTTATAACTTTAATACCAGATGTCAGAGTTATTATTACGATTGTTGCCTAGACACCTGTGTTAAAGCATTGCTACTTAGATAAGCGAATATATAGTGTTCACTGCATTATTGTTCGATGAAGGATCCAATAAAAAGGCCGAAAACTCGCAAATAAAAGCATTATAACGTAGAGAAAGTCTGTGTAGAATTAGACACCTTACGTTTTGTTCATACTAACGTCAAACTATCATGCAAGTATCAATAAGAACGGAAACTGTGAAAACATGCAAACCGGGTAGAGATACCAGAACAATATAACATTACTGTAAGAACTTTACAGCTGTCGGGTGAGTAAGAGCTTCTAACACGTATGGGAGAACGGCCAGGCTGTTCTATGATCTAGACGATTGCAGCAAGTAACCTTATGTCACGACTTTCATTTTGATCAAATGTCTTTTCTTCTTGACGGTAATTTTGTTATTTGTAAATATGAAATAATCCTACAACATATATTTTGGAAATCAGACAACTGGTGGAAGATGAAGTTTCAATAAAACTCCCTTCTTGCATCTTTTCATGTCCCCTTGTCCCCAGGTGGGACAGCCGTAAGTCTGCGGACTTACAGCGCTAAAATCTGGGGTTCGATTCCCCGCGGCATACGCAGCAGATAGCCCAATGTGGCTTTGCTATGCAAAACAAACATCATGACCCCTAGTTGCTCAGCGGTAAAGTCTGATGGCTTATAACGCTAAGAACCAGGTTTCGGTACCCGTGATGGGCACAGCACAGATAACTCATTGTGCAGTCTTGCACTCAGGTACAAACAAGAAAACATTTCTAGGTGAAAACAAACGAAATTAGTTATTTGATTGATTTAAAAACAAAATCTTATCACAATAAGAGTTATAATGATTTAAGTCACGTCACTCGGCACATTACGTGTTTCCGGCGGAAAGAGTTTGTTTGTTTGTTATGGATTTCGTGTAAAGCTGCACGAGGGCTATATGCGCTAGCCGTCCCTAGTTTTGTAGGGTAAGACTAGAGGGCAGGCAGCTAGTCATTACCACCCACCGCCAACTCTTGGGCTACTCTTTTACCAACGAATAGTGGGATTGACCGTCACATTATAACGTCCCGACGGCTGAAAGGGCGAGCATGTTTGGTTGTCCGGGGATTCGAACCCGTGACCTACAGATTGCGAGTCGAGACCCCTATAACCACATGGCCATGCCGGGCCGGTAGGATAAGAGTACAATGAGAACCACACTAAATGAAGTGTCCAGTAATGAACCTACCAAGCTAAGAGCCGCACTAAATGAAGTGTCCAGTAATGAACCTACCAAGCTAAGAGCCGCACTAAACGAAGTGTCCAGTAATGAACCTACCAAGCTAAGAGCCGCACTAAACGAAGTGTCCAGTAATGAACCTACCAAGCTAAGAGCCGCACTAAATGAAGTGTCCAGTAATGAACCTACCAAGCTAAGAGCCGCACTAAACGAAGTGTCCAGTAAAGAACCGACTAAGCTAAAAACCACACTAAATGAAGTGTCCAGTAATGAACCGACTAAGCTAAGAACCACAGTAACTGAATTGTCCATTAATGAAACGACTAAGCTAAGAACCGCACTTAATGAAGTGTCCAGTAATGAGCCTACCAAGCTAAGAACCGCACTAAACGTAGTAATGGACCGACTAAGTAAGAAACACACTAACTGAAGTGTCCAGTTACTTTAGTGCATCTCGAACCTATAAATAATTTATTTTCACTTTAAGCCTAAAGCTAGAAATACCATAACTTCTTTAGAATGAATACATAATCTCAGGAATATTAATTTAAAAACCTCTCTGAGGGCTTATAACTTTAGAAACCGGGTTTCGACACCCGCAGAGCACAGATTTCTTATTATGTAGGTTTACGCTGAAGAACAAACAAGCAAACAAATAATTTAAAAACATCGAGGCTAATTCTCTGGAGTATTTGTTTTATGCTGGAATAACGAAACAAAAAACACGAAATGAGAAGAATGGTAGCGGCAACTCCTAATACAAACTTTGCAACCAATCAGCACCATTGATTTATACCAGCTGGTCGATATCAACCAATCAGCACCATTGATTTACACCAGCTGGTCTACATTCTCATGAAACATTTGATTGGTAATTCGGGAGAATAGAAGAGTCGAGCTGCCATGTTCTCATGGTCAGGGAGGCAATGACTACAAAAATAAAATCATAATTGCCATACTGTGGGAATTTTTGTACTGGCTGAATATCCGTACACAGACGTTTATTATATTTTCATAACGAACCAAAACCACTTGTGTAGCTCCCAATAGTAGCCTAGATGTAAAGTACTGGTCTCTTCGTTTTGTCTTTTCTGGTAATTGTGCAGTTAAGGAAATATATAAAATAATAAATGGGTTTGCTGAATATTTACACTGAATTTCTCTAATCATTCAGAGTTCGTAATCATAATTTAATTGAAGTTAGTAATTCAAAGATCAGACACACAAAGTGTATAATAATAGGAAGCCGATATAAAAAAATTTTCATTACCTGTTTATGTAATCATGTGATGCTCTATATAACTGTCGCATCAATTTCTCGTTCAACCATTTGTTACCATACAGAGATCAGTACCCACGTCTAGGTATTTAACGAATTATTTTTGCCTTTCGTGGTATAGTACTTTTTTCTCTGTATATTTTAACAGGATCGAACGTGACATAGTGGTAGCTGGCGTGCCTGAGTGAGAACAGAAAGGTCCACGGTGAACACGCTCAGCATTTCCAGCTATTGTAGGTGTTAAAAGCGTGACAGACAATTCCGCTATTCAATTAAGAAGCTGGAGGGTAGCGGGCGCTGCTGGTTGCACAGTTGACCTCTCTCCGATTAGGGATGGCTATGCCTGAATCTTGCAGGCTTTTACGTGGTCGTTTAGGCTATGTGTTTCATACAGCACCGTTCAAGTTCTAAGTGCTAAATATTATCTATTTTTTTCACGTATCTGTCTTCCTAACGTACGATTTAATTCAGCGTATCATAATATTGTGAAAATACAGCAAAACAATTTCGAGGGACAAATATATTTCAGAATAATCGAAAATATGTTCTTATTTAATTGATACGTCTAGAAAAATTAATTAATTTCGTCACATTTAACTCACGCGAAAAACTGAAACAAGGCGGGACACTAGAGGTAATAAGTAGTAATGGAAAAACTGAAACAAGGCGGAACACTAGAAGTAATAAGTAGTGATGGAAAACTGAAACAAGGTGGGACACTAGAGATAACAAGTAGTAATGGAAAAACTGAAACAAGGCGGGACACTAGAGGTAACAAGTAGTAATGGAAAAACTGAAAAAAGGCGGGACACTAGAAGTAACAAGTAGTAATGGAAAAACTGAAACAAGGTGGGACACTAGAGATAACAATTAGTAATGGAAAAACTGAAACAAGGCGGGACATTAGAAGTAATAAGTAGTGATGAAAAACTGAAACAAGGTGGGACACTAGAGATAACAAGTAGTAATGGAAAAACTGAAACAAGGCGGGACACTAGAAGTAATAAGTAGTAATGGAAAAACTGAAACAAGGCGGGACACTAGAGGTAATAAGTAGTAATGGAAAAACTGAAACAAGGCGGGACACTAGAAGTAACAATTAGTAATGGAAAAACTGAAACAAGGCGGGACACTAGAAGTAACAAGTAGTAATGGAAAAACTGAAACAAGGTGGGACATTAGAGATAACAATTAGTAATGGAAAAACTGAAACAAGGCGGGACACTAGAGGTAACAAGTAGTAATGGAAAAACTGAAACAAGGCGGGACACTAGAGGTAACAATTAGTAATGGAAAACTGAAACAAGGCAGGACACTAGAAGTAATAAGTAGTAATGGAAAAACTGAAACAAGGCGGGACACGAGAGATAACAATTAGTAATGGAAAAACTGAAACAAGGCGGGACACTAGAGATAACAATTAGTAATGGAAAACTGATACAAGGCGGGACACTAGAAGTAATAAGCAGTAATGGAAAAACTGAAAAAAGGCGGGACACTAGAAGTAACAAGTAGTAATGGAAAAACTGAAACAAGGTGAGACACTAGAAGTAATAAGTAGTAATGGAAAAACTGAAACAAGGTGGGACACTAGAAGAAATAAGTAGTAATGGAAAACTAAAACAAGGTGGGACACTAGAGATAACAATTAGTAATGGAACAACTGAAACAAGGCGGGGCACTAGAGGTAACAAGTAGTAATGGAGAGAGTGAAACAGGGCGGGACACTAGAGGTAACAATTAGTAATGGAAAACTGAATAACTGATAAAAAAAAAAGTAATGTAAAAGCGAGGCACAATAAAGATATGTTTCAAAAGTTGTAAATCAAACAATTTTGTTGTAATTTATCGAATATATAATGGGATTGACTGTCACTTTTATGAAGAGTTTAGCGGCATATCGCGGGTCTCGAACCTTGGGCCTTCCGATTTTGAGCCCAAAACGCGAGTACCTGCATTACTACATAGTTTTTGTTGTGTAATAGAAAAATCTTATCTCTGTTGAACACATACACACGCCCTCATCTAAACCCTTTCTTTAAAGAACGCGTTGTGTTTTTGTTGAAATATAACTCAAATTGTAAACCTTCCTCAAAGTATTAACACACCGGCTTTCACAATGACAGTATTGGAATCGTATAAATCATATATATAGATGCTTTACTGCTAGACTTAAGCCTAAAGGTGAGCGTGTCCAGACTGTGAATCTGAAGGTTCATAGTTTACGTTTCATTGGTACAAAATGCCCTCCGCACAATCATACAAGAGTAGCCCAAGAGTTGGCAGTGGGCGTTGTTGCCTAGCTGCCCTCCCTCTAGTCCTCAAGCTAAGGACCAGCGACGGTTATATGCGGATAGCCCTTGTATGGTTTTTCGTGAACAGTCTTAAACCAAACAAATTATAGGATACAGAGGTAAAGGACACAAGTCTCCTGTTATTAAAGGGAAATTTATAACGCTCTTGTTGGATCTTAAATAATAGGATCTCTTTACCATTACCTTTATAAGAAAAACTGCCCAATCTTAACTCACACAATGTTTACGTTTCTTGAGAAAACACGCTTGGAATTTAGTATGGCAAACGTAACACAACAATGCTTTTACTGGCATTGTAAAACCTATAAGTACATGCAAACAGACGAAAATTATGCTTAACTGTCATTAAACATTTGCACAAAGATATAAATATGAATGATATACCTGCTGATAAATGAAAACCAGAACTGTGATGGCCCAACTACACAGGGGAAAGCCTTTATTAATGGTTATTCTACGCAAAGTCACAGAAGTTTGAAATACAATCACATAAACCAACTGCAATAGGCTTATAAGATAATGTGAAGTTAAAAAAAGACAAGCGGTCTATAATGACTAGTCTCGGTCTGTATGCCTTACTTCACCGAGAAAAACTGAATGGCACATAATAACTGTTCCGAGATCCGACGTAGAACCCTCTTTACAGCTCCATCGCACTGAATTACAACACAGAGACAGCTTCTATTGTCGACAGGGCGAATTTAGAACTCCGACTGGCACATAATAACTGTTCCGTGATCCGACGTAGAACCCTCTTTACAGCTCCATCGCACTGAATTACAACACAGAGACAGCCTCTATTGTCGACAGGGCGAATTTAGAACTCCGACTATACATCTCAGGGTGTTTATATATATATATATATATATAGCTGGAAGCGAGAGAAGAAAAATAATAGAACATCGGAGTAAAACAAAAATGACCCCTATTAATCTAGCAAAACAACTATATTTAATATACTCTTAATAAATGGTTCACGAGAGCACCACCAGGTGTACTTTCTTCTCGTTTATTTACTGTTTCTAGTGTAAACGATGTTTAGCTATTTCAATCGAATTCTCTCTCTCTGAACATCCTCGCTTTGAAGATTTAAGACTTCTGCGCGTATTTACAATAGCCCCCCGTGGGGGCCAGCTGTAAGTTTCCGAATTTACAACGCTAAAATTCGGGGCTCAGTTCCCCACAGTAGCGACAGTAAATGGCCCAGTGTGGCTTTTCGCTAGAGCAAACAAACAAACTGTTTACTATTTCAATTTTACAAAAACAACAATTATTCCCCTTTCGTCCCCTATATCTTTATTAACTAAAACAACGTTACAAAAACAACAATTATTCTCTTTTCGTCCCCTATATCTTTATTAACTAAAACAACGTTACAAAAACAACAATTATTCTCTTTTCGTCCCCTATATCTTTATTAACTCAAAACAACGTTACAAAAACAACGATTATTCTCCTTTCGTCCCCTATATCTTTATTAACTCAAAACAACGT
>NW_013667799.1:0-3742 GCF_000517525.1 Limulus polyphemus | reverse complement strand
AAACTCTAAGCGAGATATTGTCTTTACTATAAGCTATAAGCGAGATATTGTCTTTACTATAAACTATAAGCGAGATATTGTCTTTACTATAAGCTATAAGCGAGATGTTGTCTTTACTATAAACTATAAGCGAGATATTGTCTTTACTATAAGCTATAAGCGAGATGTTGTCATTACTATAAACTATAAGCGAGATGTTGTCTTTACTATTTTACTATAAACTATAAGCGAGATGATGTCTTTACTATAAACTATAAGCGAGATTTGTCTTTACTATAAGCTATAAGCAAGATATTGTCTTTACTATAAGCTATACGCGAGATATTGTCTTTACTATAAGCTATACGCGAGATATTGTCTTTACTATCAGCTATAAGCGAGATATTGTCTTTACTATAAACTATACGCGAGATGTTGTCTTTACTATAAACTATAAGCGAGATATTGTCTTTACTATAAGCTATAAGCGAGATGTTGTCTTTAATATGAACTCTAAGCGAGATATTGTCTTTACTATAAGCTATAAGCGAGATGTTGTCTTTACTATAAACTATAAGCGAGATATTGTCTTTACTATAAACTATAAGCGAGATATTGTCTTTACTATAAACTATACGCGAGATGTTGTCTTTACTATAAACTATAAGCGAGATATTGTCTTTACTATAAACTATAAGCGAGATATTGTCTTTACTATAAACTATAAGCGAGATATTGTCTTATAGTAAAGACAATATCTCGCTTATAGTTTATAGCAAAGACAATATCTCACCTATAGTTTATAGTAAAGCTATAAGCGAGATGTTGTCTTTACTATAAACTATAAGCGAGATATTGTCTTTACTATAAGCTATAAGCGAGATGTTGTCATTACTATAAACTATAAGCGAGATGTTGTCTTTACTATATAGTAAAGACAACATCTCGCGTATAGCTTAAAGACAATATCTCGCCTATAGTTTAACAATTATTCTCCTTTCGTCCCAATATCTTTATTAACTGCACCTATTTCCCGTTTCTTTGCTTTCTGTTTATTGTTCCTCATAATAAAAAATTTAAAAAACTCTCGCTTTCTGTATGGTCACAGTTTTAACATTTAGACTCCTGTTATTGAAAGATGACAAATTAGTGTTTCTATAGTATTTTACTTACTTTTGTAATATATTTTTTCTGTGATTTACTAAGCTTCTTATTACGAGTAGGATCACTGTACACCGTTATGATAAGTACACAGATTAAATCATAAGAATCAATAAAAGTAAGGCTAGAATACTCTTCTTATGATAACGAACTATGGTGATCATACTCGTTGTTCTCGTAGTAAGAATCCTTATAAGTGAAGAGTGATAGGGGAGTTTGTGCTATTAAACACACAACAATAGCCTAGAATAATCAAACTGCCTAAGTCTTCTTGCAGAAAAATGTTTGAACTTCGTTCATTGCTCATAAACAGGGGTTGAAAACTTTCTACTGCGAGATATCTGAACTTTACTAGTTTAATAGTACACTTGAGTAGAGAGACATATATTCAGAGATACATGAATACGACCATATGTTCAAATAAGTTCATAATATACTGGAAAAAAAACAGATTTATTTGGTAAGATACCAGATGCAGGACATTGTAATTATATATCATACCAATGCTGGTAGGCCTTTTTGATAGCATGGTTGGCACGAGGCACGTGCCAGAGAATGTCTCTAAGGAAACGTTCTATCACGCACCTTCCAGATGAGTTGGTAGCTGCATTGATAAGCAATGAAGCAGAAAACGTTACATCCCACAGCCAATGAAAGTCGCCAAGGCGTACACGACAGACATTGTACGATTACCCTCCCTCTCTGCTGGCATTCTCCATCACAGCAAAATTTCGGCTTGCTGTAGTTCACCTCCTTCTTGAAAAGAATATTGATGACATCGTTTAATGCTTAAAAACAAATCCATTTTATTGAAAAGTTACCCCAGAAACTGGTCAATTTACAAACAAAATTCTTCGTCTATTTTCTGTCGCGTTTATGAATAATTTGCAAGATAAGTGCATTTTTTTTTAACTTTCAATACCTCTTCATCCACGTTTATCAATAAATCATAAAAGTCTTCCAAATATATGTTACAATTTGGGAGACTTATTTCTGTAAAAACTTATAAATACTTGACAACGTAGAGGTTTAAAACATCAAATTATGCTGTAGCGAAATTTAAGTCCTAAACATATTAAAAATCTAGTGTTAACCTCAAACTACGCACAACTTTTTATACCGTTTATTATCAATGAGATATATGTATAGAGTAATCTTCTGTTTTTACCTGCTACAGCACTCAGAGACAGATTAAAAATATAATGTTAACTTTAAACTACGGACTACTTTTTATACCGTTTATTATCAGTGAGTTACATGTATAGAGTAATCTTCTGTTTTTACCTGCTACAGCACTCAGAGACAGATTAAAAATCTAGTGTTAACCTCAAACTACGCACAACTTTTTATACCGTTCATTATCAGTGAGTTATATGTACAGAGTAATCTTCTGTTTTTACCTGCTACAGCACTCAAAGACACATTAAAAATATAATGTTAACCTCAAACTACGGACTACTTTTTATACCGTTCATTATCAGTGAGTTATATGTACAGAGTAATCTTCTGTTTTTAGCTGCTACAGCATTCGGAGACACATTAAAAATATAATGTTAACCTCAAACTACGGACTACTTTTTATACCGTTCGTTATCAGTGAGTTACATGTACAGAGTAATCTTCTGTTTTTACCTGCTACAGCACTCAGAGACACATTAAAAATATAATGTTAACCTCAAACTACGGACTAGTTTTTATACCGTTCATTATCAGTGGGTTATATGTACAGAGTAAGATTCTGTTTTTAGCTGCTAGTAATGTGTAAGATACGATAAGAACATCAGTAATAGCAAGAGAGATTAAATGGAGTATCGATAGAATTTTTGTTTGTAGTTTTTGTGAAACTCGTGTACAATTAGGGATATTATAACATGCAATATGATAGGTAATTAACTTAATTGTCTAAAAAAACCGATGGCATCAGTAATTTTAGTGGTTAAAAGCCATAAAATCTGTACATAATTGTATATATTTCTACAGTCATCCTTTTGGATCACTAAAGTCAGATCAGAGTTATCTACCAGAAGTGTTTTAACAGTTATTATAAGACTCTGATGCCAAATTAGGCGTGAATTTGTATTATTATTGTCTTTCTGAATAAGTAACGTAATCTGGAAAGTCACGCTCACACAATGAACTCAGGTACAAGGTTATTTTGTTTCTGTTACTTATTTTAAGTGTTCTTTATCTGTATAGGGTGTTCAGTGTTCCGATAAAGAAGAACCAACTATCATTCAGGTGATGCCCAAGTGTCAATCTCATTTGTGAAAGAATGAGATTAATAAAACAAATTGTACAGATGGTCCCTTTACTTTGACTAACACTCGATAAACTGGGCGTCAGCAGTTGTCTTGACTGGCAAGAAGGCGGAACCCTAACATGAAAACAGAGATAACAACGGAAAGAAAACGCAGATTTAGAAATGAGATTAGAGGGGAATCAAACTGGAAATATTATGGTGAAACTTTACATTAACCTACTCATGAGCAGACAAGTCGAAATAGAGATACCTTCTCTTATCCCAGAATGTTTGTTAATTTATAGGATTGTACTCAAGACAGCATCTCGCGTATAGCTTATAGTGTTTTTGTAACGTTGTTTT
>NW_013667798.1:207852-209230 GCF_000517525.1 Limulus polyphemus | reverse complement strand
TGTACAGGTGGTTTCAATAAACACCGCCTGAGCCTGACCCCTTGTTACTTGATACGTCCTGTTAGAAGAGATTACCAAACGATACAGACATCATAAATTATAAAGAAAATTACTTTACAGCACTTAAAAGATTAGTGCTGGTCATATTCCTCTGATTACAGGCAAGATTTATGTTGGAATGCGAAACTTAAGTTCTTCAATGTATTGAGACTTCAACTGTGAGAATGTCATAGCTTCCCTGTATTATTGGGATGAATGTTAACTCTTAACCCTAACAATCGTGGATCAACTTCTTTCCTAAAAATATATCTATTTTGAGTTAATTTTTCAATATAATGATTAATATAAATATACCATGCAGCATGACTTAAGCTACTATATAAAAAAAATAAAAGTCACGTATATCCCATGCAGTTTTTTCCAAAAGCAACTTTTCTAACACTTATAGAAAAGCCCTATTGGCCAGTACTAAATACAATCTCTACATAAAATGGCAGTTACTATAATAAGCACCACCCACATTCATATTGTAAAATCTAGAGAACAACGTTTCATCATGTGGTTTCCTTATCATCCTATGATTTGTCAAATGGGAGATACAGTAATTGGAATAATTGGTACTGAAATTGACACTTTCGACTAGGATTGGCTAAAAGTTTTACAACTGAGGTTTAACATGCCCAGACGCAGTTTTATAAAGAATACAGACTAGAAAAAGGTTTAGATACCAATCATAGATGGCAGGACCAATGCTGAGGTGGAAGGAAATATCTTAAAAAAATTTTTGAAAAAAACGTTTCTTCTTAGAGGGTGCTTATTTACAGTCTAAAACGTATTTGAGGAATTTTTTCATTAAATTCCTCTTTAAACTTCATTAAATAAAACAATTTTGTACAAATAATTGAATGTTATGCTACTATTTATAAAAATAAAATCAGAAATTCATTAAAAGATAAGTTCTCTATCATTTTTTCAATTCACAAATGATTTTGCCCTCACACTTGCATTGCCTACTAAGAAAGATAGTAGCTGGTAGTCATCGGGTTAAAGAAAATGTGAACACCAGTGAACTGTAGTTGTATTGCATGTAGTGTGGAAATTACAATCACGCTATAGCACCATGTCAACTTAAATAAATTGATAGAAATTGGAGAATGTTTTGGGTTAAAAGACAGTGAACTACGAGAGTTTGTCAATCAACAACAAGAGCTAGAGAGAGTAGAATGGCAACAGAAAAGTCAAATTGAGAAAGAAGAAAGATAAAGATTGAAAGAAGAAAAGGAAAGAGAAGAAAATGAGAGAAAGGAAAGGTGGGAAATAGAGAGAGAAAGAATAAGAATACAAATTGAAAAAGGAGAGAGAGAGAGAGGAGATACTT
>NW_013667798.1:202215-206889 GCF_000517525.1 Limulus polyphemus | reverse complement strand
CAGGTTATTTGAACTGTAAGAAAAGTCTTTATATTCCTAACCCTCTCAGGTGTTTCCAATGTCAGCTGTTCAGACATTCTATAGCATCATGTTGTGGTTCTTTGGCATGTGCTTATTGTGGTAGCAAAGCCCATGATGCCTACAACTGGATCCTCACTGTGTCAATTGTGATGGTTTTTACCCCTCTTACTTTCAATTTTGTTCTAAGTGGGTGGAGGAGAAAGAGGTAGAACATTTATGTACTGTAAACAACATTTCTTGTTGTCTACTGGTCAATCTTGGACATAATTTGTTGTTCTCTGTTCCACTGCTACAGAGGCAGTGCAGACAGATCTTTTTGTGCCTCTATCAGAGTCTTTTTCACACATGTAAAGAGCCTTTTGCCCTCTGTTGATGCAAGAGTTGACAAGTCTATGTCTACCCCTGTCTCTATCCCCACCATTGTTTCTAGTGACTGCTCGGGTACATCTTCTTTGGCCCTGAGGTGCAGGACCATTATTTGGTCATGCCCTCTGTCACTGGAGTCTCCATCCTCTGGCATAGATCTGCCCAATTGTCCCTGGGTGGGTTCCATGGAGGTTGAAATACCTCTTTCTTCAAACGAAAAACATCTTGATCACAAACAGAAGAGTTCTCCACCACCTAAATAAAAATGGAAACTTTTATACAGTGGAACTGTTGAGGTTTTTGTTCTAATTTGGATGACATTAAGTCCTTGATTGATTCCTATCATCCAATGTGTCTCTCCTTACAGAAACATTCCTGAGACCTGCTGATACTATCACCCTTTGGCACTTTTCTTTATACTGGAATGACAGGTTGTGTGATGGACGAGTCCATGGAGGTGTGGCATTGCTGGTTGACCACTACATACCCACCTTGTCTGTGCCACTTGATACACCCTTGGAGGCTGTGGACATCTGTATCTCCATTGGTCATGCCATCACTGTTTGTTCTCTTTACCTGTCTCCAGGAGAGACCTATGATCAGTCAGACCTTTATGCTCTCATAGAACAGTTGCTGTCTCCCTTTTTCATCCTTGTAGATTTTAATGGACACAATCCCCTTTGGGGTGGTGCTGATATTGATGGAAGAGGTCAATCTGTGGAGTATATGATGTCAGATCACAACCTTTCTCTCTCCAATACTGGTTTCATTACCTGTTTTCTCTTTATGTCCATTTTTGCCACTAGCAGTGGTGTTGTTCTTTCCATGGTTTCTGAGACAAAGTTCATGGGGCTTATCTTTGAGCATAAGCTTATTTTCATTTCTCACATTAAGCATTTTAGTATCAAGTGTACAAAGGCAATGAACATCTTCCATGTCCTCTCTTTCACCTCTGGGCTATGCTTCTGCCTGGCTCTCTGCCTTGAAGGTGTTGGACCCTGTACCTTATCTGGTGCTTTGACTCTGCATGGGGGCTTTCCATGCTTCTCCAGTCCAGAGTTTGTACACTGAGTCCCATGACCCTCATTTTCACTTCTGATATTTGCAACTTTGTTTACCATATGCTACTAAGCTTCAGTGCTTACCACAGCATCCCTCTTCTGTGGGCTTTGCTCTTTCAGAATTGGCAGTCAGCTATTCCTCCATATGGTCTTCATCTCCAGGCACAGATGCCTGAATTGGGTCTGTCATTGTATGTTGTTGCTAGACCATTCCTCCATAGCTTGTTAACATCCCAACCTGCAACCTTTTTTGAGTCATATGAGGAAGGTGGATACTCATTATTGGAAGTACCATATTTTCTTTGCCAAACATCTTTTGAACCATTCTTCTGTTTGTGATTTTATGGATAGGTCAAAATCAGGTGACTCTGTAGGCTCTGCCATGATTTTTTGTGGCTCGGTGGTTGCTCACAGAATCCCCTCTACAGTTTCTGCATTCACTGCTGAGCTGTATACCATTTCTCTTGCCTTGGATCACGTAGAAGTTCAGCAGTACACTAACTGTACTATTTACACTGACTTTCTTAGCTCTCCACTATCCCTGGAATTTCTTAATGTCAGTTCTCACCCTGTTTTCTTAGACATCCAGAAACGATCTGTTTCTCTCCAGTTTTTCTGGATACCTGACCATGTTGGTATTTAAAGGAATAAGCATGTTGACACTGCAGCTAAGTCTGTCTGTTCTGAGCTGTTCACAGCATGTCTGTACCCTATATGGACTATGGTCCTGTGATCAAGGCCCGGCTTCGTGTCATTTGGCAGTTGATTTGGGGTGAACAACTTCATAACAAGCTTTTCCAGATCAAATGTACTGTTATTATCTGGCTGTTTAGATCCATAAGGATCAATGGGAGGAAATTGTCTTGTCTAGGCTACGCATTGGTCACAGTTTTTAACCCATTGTTTTTATGGGCCATTGGTTTTTTAAATCTATTTGAGTCTTTTACCTGCTTTTTGGGCTTTGTTTCATTTTTAATTTGTTTTCTTTTAACATTTTATTGCATTTTACTTGCAGCTTTTTTACCAGTTGTTTGGAGCAGATAACCTAGTTGCTTTGTGCCAGTAAATGCCAAACAATCAAACAACTATTACGTACAACATATGTATTTTATTTAAGGTTCCACATAGTGATTTTCTAGACTTCTTGCAAGCAAAGTTTGAATGTGATTTACACTTTCATGTGTTTTGAATGTTGAAGATTTTTTTTGTTGTCATTTTTTTATTCTGTTTTCTGGAACTAACAAACAATAAATATCTGTCAGTTTGACGAAATGGTATAATGTAACTTTATAGAAAAGAATGAGCATATATTCATAGGCAATGTCATTGGTCTTAGAAAAAGTACAGATCTGTGTACCATACCTCTGTTATAAATGTATGAGATTTGATGAAGAAATTGTAAAGGGGCATGTTTTCCCAGTTTTTTTATGTTGTAAATAAGGTATTAAAATGACCTACATGAGTAGAGGAATTGAACAAGCAAAGTATGTTGTATAATAATAATGTAAAGCCAAATAAAAGAACTGTAGCTTGGATAGGAAGACTCAGGAAATGTTCAAGGAGATTGAAGTTAAAAGAGAAGAGTAGCAGAAAACAATATATGCCATCTGGAAGAGCTGTGTTACTTGTGGTAAATGGATAAACAAGAAGAAAGCAAGACTGTGAAAGAGGACATGTGAAGTGGAATTTATTGTTAATAAAGAATATCTAGCCTGTTATGACATAGGTTTGTCAGACTAACAGAGTTATAGGTCTCAGATTTATTCTTAGTACAAGTTATACTTGTACTATACATTAATAAGATGATTGAGGAACACAGGCAACATTGGTCTAAGGACAAGTCATGAGTATAAGAGCAAAGCTGATTTTAAGTATAGAGAAACAGCTCAGTATAAGTCATAAACATTAGATAAGATAGCTAATTTTGTGGGATGTTTTTTGCTATTTTACTTAAAGTAGAGTTATAAAATTTGGTTCTCTGCTGTTACTTTTCTTATCAGATACAACTTGCATAAGCTGGTTATGATCTTTTTCATTCTAGCCTGCCCTGATGAATTATTTAATGAACTTTGTAAGTCACCTTGTGCTAAAGTGATTAAAACATTAAAGGAGATAAATATTGCCTTTCTACCATATGAATCACAGGTATGTATATTTCTGTAACTGTTAGGTTTACTAAAAGGTTTGGTATTTAACAAAAAGTCATTAGATGTGTACTACCTTTCACATGCTTATAGAGACCTCAAGAATATGTAATACATACATACACATGGGTGCACACTGTTTTTAGGTATTGGATTTTTGTTTGATTGCTAAGATATTTTAATAGTGACAAAAATTACCACAGGTTTTGTAAAAATGATTTGATTAACACTGTTTAATTTCACATAGTGTGCAGAGTAAATGTATCTGTAGATAAATAACTTTATTTGAAGAATTTGTTAGTTCAGAATTAAACTGAATAATAAATGTTAGCATAAATGGTTTGGTGCTCACCTACTGAGTTCAATCCTCTTTAG
The DNA here is from genome assembly GCF_000517525.1 of Limulus polyphemus. NCBI lineage: Eukaryota > Metazoa > Arthropoda > Merostomata > Xiphosura > Limulidae > Limulus > Limulus polyphemus. The sequence goes on along the minus strand of NW_013667798.1, from coordinate 202,922 downwards.
ACCTATTTCGTGAATCAAAAATTCCTTAAATGAAATGTATGTATATAGATATTCCTAATTCATCCAGTGGAGAAGGAATATGCATTTATTAAAAAAATGCTAAAGTTACTGAATTACTTTGTGTTTATTTTGAAGCATACATTTTTCAAGTATTATGAAATATTTGGGATGTATTTTTAATTTTTTTAAGCAAATTGTAAACTTATTGTCTTAGCTGTTTGCATTTTATAGTTTGCTGACTCAAAACAAAAGTAGAATATAATGAGGATTTTTCATAGTTTTTGATCTGTTAAAATTTTGACATGCACCAAAGTGAACAACACATTAATTTTTTTTGTAGATTTTCTCTTTGGATACTCCAGATTCTTTCCAATATTACTATAACCCAGCTAAAGCTTCTCTTCGTACTGCTCACTTGGAAAGGATTGCTGAGCAAGTAGCAACATTGTGTGCCACATTAGGAGAATATCCTTCAGTCAGATATAGAAGGTACAAAAATATTTCTTTTCTATTTTCCACTGAAACTAAAGATGAGTTGGAGGATTAACTCTCTCACCACGGACTCAGTCGAACTGACCAACCTCATAGCCACTTTGTACTTATTATTGTTTCCATACTATAATGTTTAACCCTATCGGCATGGGTACCCTTTACTGCACATGACACAAGGTTTTAGTGTCTTACATTCAAAATTTTATTAAACTACT
>NW_013667798.1:198027-201379 GCF_000517525.1 Limulus polyphemus | reverse complement strand
TTCACAATTGGTTGATAGTTCTCTTTTACGTTTCATTATATATTATTTATAACCAATAGAAAGTCAAAGTTTTCATCTATCAAATGTTGTATTGTATAACATTGTGTTTTGAACAGATAACTGTCAATGTCACTCTAAGTAGCAACTTCATTCCCATGGGAAAGTTAATGACTAGCTTAGATGAATTTGTAACGGTTCATGTCTCATAGTCAGAAAATCAGGAAACTTTTTAGAAGTAAGTGAATTTGTCTACTTTTTGCATATTAGTCTATATTCTTTGGTGTATTATTTAAGTAATTAAAAATTAAGTGCTTTACTATAATCGCTAAAAAAAACAGGCTTAACTCTACTCGACAATTGAGCGCAAGAAAAAATAAGATTAGGTAAGTACTTTATTTCTTGTTTTTCATATTTAATTATTATAAAAGTAACTAAAATTAAAAGTACAGATCTTTTTAAGTTATTTAAGACTAGAATAGGTAAAATAAGTAATAATAATATAATTAAAATTGTTCACGAAGCATGCGAGCAGCTCGTTGATAATGTAATTCGATAGCATAACGTGAGCTGCACGTTCCTTGAGTAATTTACAACTTATAACGGTGTGGACAGACACGGTTCAAAGGGCAATAAAACAATAAAATTTAATTATAAATAGATGTATAACGTTACGAACTTAGAGCTACTTAGAATACACAAATGTAGTTTCAGGTTACAATCTGAACTCTTACTAGAAAGAAAAGAAGGTTAATTTAAGTTCATTTAGATTTTTTTTGTGGTTACGAGGTTGGTCAAATTGACTGATCCAGTTTTGAGATTATGTTAGAGAAAATAACATAAACTGTAAGGATTTAGTAAAAATAAAACATTTGAAATGCATTTAGGAGGTTTTGGGGATTACACAAAGGAAATTTGAGATTTTTGAGATGAAAAATATTTTTAATTTTAACATGAAAATTACTTTGCACACGGACTATTCAAAACAAATACTCAATATATTCATGGACAAAACTTTATTTTATTTTAGTAAAAGTACTTCACTAAGAAATATGACATTTTGTATGTGAAAGACTTGTAATATTAACTGAAAGATCGCCAAATTTCGTGAAGATATACCCAATATATATAGAGTTATAAGTACTAAATTTATGTCAACTTTAAACGAGTACAGAAGGTCACGTGACTCGGTCAAATCAACTGACCCCATGTTGGAAGAGTTAATGCAGTATGTGTATCTTTATATGTAGTCTTTTTTTTATATATACTTTTCCAAGTGCAAAGTGATTTCCACATTAAGATTAAAAATATTTTTCTCCATCTCAATCTTAAATTTCATTTGCATAATCTCTAAAACCTCCTAAATAAATTTCAAACGTTTTTTTTTGGTAAAACTTTATTGTATCTGTTATTTTCTGTACCCTAACTCTATACAAGGTTGGTCAATTTGACTGACCTCATAACCCCCACAAAATGTAGAAATAAATCTAAATTACCCTTTTTTATTTCTAGAATGATTTCATATTATAACATGAAACCAATTTGTTTATCTTAAATAGCTTTAAATTCAACAGTATACATGAAATAAATCTAAATTACCCTTTTTTCTTTCTAGAATGATTTCATACTGTTACATGAAACTACATTTGTGTATCTTAAATAGTTTTAAACTCATAACAGTATACACCTATTTATATTTAAATTTTATTGCTCTTTGACACCTGTCCAACTACTCTTCATGCCATTGTAAATCACTTGACAAACATGCAGCTCAAGTTATGCTGTCAAATTACATTGTGCAAAAGCTATTCTGAGCTGTTTACAAGCATACCTTGGGAAACATTTTGACTATATTATAAATGATTATTTATTTTACTTAATCTAACCTTAACTGATTTAAAATTTCCTATTTTTACATCTTAGTTACTTTTATAATAACAAATAAAGAATACACGTGAAAAACAAGAAATAAAGTACTTATCTGATCCTTTTTTTCTTTTTTGCTCTCAACTGTTGATGACACTTAACCCTACTTTTTTATACTAACGGTAATACTGCACCAAATAATTTTTTTATTTAATTAAATAATGCACCAAAGAATGCAGAAAAATAACATACAAAAAGCAGACAATGTCCCATAACTACCACAATTTGTCTGATTTTCTAACTGTGCGACAAGAGCTATTACAAATTCATCTAAGTTAGTGATATGTTTCTCGTGGAATAAAGCTTGAACTGAAAGTGAAATTGACAATTCTCTGTACAGAAAATAACATAATGTAATGTGTCATTTGATAGATGAAAATCTTGCCCTTTTGTTGGTTATAAATAATATAGTATTGAACTTCAGAGAGAACTATTGGCACCTTCTGAAAGAGAGGATGTGACAGGTGGGCATAGCAAGAGAGGTCTGATTTTCTATTTGATGGCTCTGTAACCAAATAAGATTAAAGGATATAAAAATTATGCTTTGCCTGAGCATTGATGACATTATCATGAGTAATTTACATCAAATTTTGTACTTCTTGAAGGGGGTGGTAAATAAATTAGAGAAGAGGGGATGCCTAGAGAGAAAGTCACAATTCTCACACTAGGGGAAATTCAAGATTTCTTTTTAATGTTGCCTTATAAAAGTAAGAACTTAAAACTTGTATAATATTAAAATATTGATTATTAGCTATGTTTTATGCTGTACTTATTGGTATAACATTAACAAAAAATAGTTAATTAAATTTTGAATGTAACTAACTAAATACCTTGTGACGTACAGTAAAGGATTCATCAAGAGGGTAAATAACATTTGATAATTGATTTTTCAGACATCAGTATTGTAGTTGAAATAATCAAAAATAGCATTAATCAGAAACATTAATTTTGATTAGTTTATTATTTTCATAAGTCATGACACTAATCAGTTATGCTCAACAACCTTGAATTAATCAAAAATAGTAATACTTGAAAAAGGTTTTTATTAGTTGATTATTTTCATGGCATTAATTTATTTAATCAAATCAAATTAAATAATTAGTTATTTTAGGTGACACGAATTGATCTAATTGATGCCCATAGGTAATTGATTGACTCTTTCAGCCCGGGATCGATCCCTGGGACTGACCTCGTAACCATTTTGTGCTTGTTATAGTTTTAATGCTATAACCTTTAAATTAATAAGCGAATGTTAATAAAGCTTGGCAGATTATCAGTAAACATTACAATGCTTTTATATACAAAATATCTAATTTTGTTATTAAGTCATAAGGTTTGTAAAGCAATGTTTCTTTCATGCCTTTTTTTTTTGCATCTTGCCTATCTATCATGGAAAGTAATTTTCATTTTAAGAATAAAAATACTTTTA
>NW_013667798.1:188706-197267 GCF_000517525.1 Limulus polyphemus | reverse complement strand
ATTTCAATTATTATATATGTATATAGGTTATTGCTATTTTGAAATACGTTCTTGCTTATTTTTTCCTAAAACATAGAACAGTAAATAAAGAAGTAAAGCAAACAATTATCTCTTCTAGTTACAACCTTTGTACTCGGTTGCTGCTTGACATAGGTTGCTAAACCTTTAAAAATTTTGCACATGGAGGATACGAAACAAAATATTTTTTTAGGCTTTATATATACATTTTAATAATTAAAAAACCATAAATTATTACATCAATACCATAGAATCCCACTATAGTTTATCAAGCTTAGTAACTAAGCTTTGTATGGGTCTAAAAAATATGAAATTTCAAGCAGACTAAAGTCACAACCTACCTCATTGAAATCTTGGTTCAAAAGAAAGAAATGGTGGAAGGAACATTAGAAAGGCTGAGAAAACCACTAGGGGGACATTCTGAGCTTTTGATTAGTTATTCACATGTCATATATTGAAGTAAGTGTATGTAAGAGCGTTTCCAAAAATGGAAAGAGGAGAGTGGGGCCATTGTATTTAATTCAGTACATGAGTGATATCTCAGCAAATAGAAAAGATAAGAGCTTATTTCATATTCTAGCTTGTCAGTATCTGTAATTTGAGTTTCTAATACATATGAAACTATAGACTTAGTATTTTGATTTCACGAACATCGATTTTGAACTATTGCTGCATTCAACATTCCACGTGACACACAAAAATCAATGTTTATCTGTTTTTTTTAATATTTACTTTTAAATTAAAATTGAGTAATGTATAGTACTAAAATTTGAATTATAATTTACAGTTTGATACCAAACTTATTGACATAAATTTATGAAATGTTCAATAAAATTTTGAATGCGAGTCAACAAACAAGATGACATGGTTTTTCACTTGTGACACGTCTCAAAAGGGTTAATTGAATTAATCACCCAGCTATAAACTAGAGCTATTCCAGCTGTCATAAGAAGCTCTAATACAGTGAAGTTCTGTAAATCTGCTTTTAGGAATTCTAAAAACTTATGAGTGAAAGCAAAGAAGAATTTGTTTTAATATTTCAACCTCACTGCTTTGCTATATCAGGTGCTGATGAAGCCTTTTTGAACTGTTATATTAGTAATTCCTTTAATAAAATAGGTATTTTCTTATAAAAAGTATGCTGGTGTATAGGTTTAGAATCATTGAACATTGAAACCTAAATGACTCAAGATTTTGTATTTATTCGACTTTTTTCTTTCAGTGACTTTGATCGTAATGTTGAGCTTTCCCAGCTCATTCAGCAGAAGCTCGATGCATATAAAGCAGATGAACCAACAATGGGGGAAGTAAGTTGGAATTCATTATACTTAGGAATATGAAAGGAAAATAAGCTGTTTAAAAATTGGTAGTACTTTCAAGTTTATAATTAAGAATTGTGAAGTTCTTAACATTTCGAGGATAAATTATAAGTCTGAAATATTTTTGAGCAGGGGCCAGAGAAAATGAGATCACAACTTTTGATCCTTGACCGAAGTTTTGATTGTGTTTCTCCACTTCTCCATGAGCTGACATTTCAAGCGATGGCTTATGATCTTCTTCCAATTGAGAATGATGTGTACAAGTTTGAAGCATCTGCTGGCAATGATGTGAGGGAGAAAGAGGTCTTATTAGATGAGAATGATGAAATTTGGGTAGAGCTTCGTCATCAACATATTGCAGTGGTTTCACAGTAAGATTCTTTATTCATTTGTCAACTGAAACATATATAAGGTGGCATTGAAATTTATCTATAATTATTGTCATAGATTTTTAGCAGACCAAATTCAAATTTTGTTTGATTAACAAAATACAGACTGGGTCAGTCAGTTTAACTGACCTTGTGGCTACGAAACTATACATCTTATATATATATACTAAATATATCTTGAAGAACTTTGACAAACTTTGAGTAAATTTTACAAGTCTGCTGTACACAAAAATCAGATTTTTGAATAAAGTGTTTTCTTAAAGATTTGTCTGTGAATTAGGATGCCTTTACTGAGGCATTCTGAGTGAAAGGTGTTTTGCATGCTAAGAATAAAAATAGAACTGTGGAATTGATAATTTATTTTTTATAATGGGTACATGGCAGAAACTGTCCATTTGTTGCTTTTGGTGATTCACATGTTTGGTCAGATGTAACATTTATGTGAGTATAGTTTCTCAAGAAAATGTTTGTTACAAATATGTTGAATCAAAAAATAATCACATATACACATTTTATGTCCTTATATTAATGTTTGAAAAATATCAGTAACATGCACATAACAAAAAAGTTATGAAATAATGCAAGTTTTTCCTTGTAAGAACACTTATAAACTGCAAAAGATTTACCCAAATCTTCACAAATATTTGTCCTTAATAATGATCTCAATTAATTTCATTCAATAGGTGGAACTGAAATGAAGCTTCATATTTTACAAATTCTTACTAAAAGAACTATAAGGTAGATTGATTTTGAACTGATATTTGTTTCAATCTGTGATTTCTACTAGCAGAAACGCTGCCCTACTGGTGGCTGTTTGTGCTAGTAATTGTGATCATAATATTCATACCTCATTGTAAAAAATAAGCATTTTCTAAAAAAAATAGTTTTTACTGGGATGTACTGCAAGAGAAAAGTGTTTTAAGAACTCCAGTTTTTTAGTACTACATTTAGAAATTACACCAGTAAAGATATAATCAAACCCTCATGTATAGTCCTAGTGAAAGTTGTTTTTGTTGTGAGGAGAGTACTTTTATGTAAAATTGTGTACTGTTATAAAGAAACTATTGTTGCACATACTTATTTATCTAATTGTCTGGATCATGAATACCCAAAGTGTAAAATGTTGTTATGGATTTTTGTTTGTGGTATCATTCAGCAGATGGCGCCACATTTCATAAGCCCCAATCACTACTATTGTCATTGATATCTTGTTTTATTTCGGCACAACAGATGGTACCATTGTATTTATTATTTCAGTCACATAGATAGATAGACATATAGACAGCCAAGCCATTGCTCTATTATAGTAAGAAGTTTGTGCAGACTTGTTGCTAAAGTTATTCTCAATTCTTGGGATACAAGTCCACGTAACTGTTAGCTGATTTACCCAAAATTTATAAAAAAAACTTTAAACCAAGATTTTAGAACAGAAAGTGTTTAAATCAAACTTCTACTTTATGAAATTTTATAGTTTCTTCTTTGATATGCATAAATAAATAAACTTGTTTTGTTCATTTGTGTAAACTGGAGATCATAGGCATACAATTCAAGCACAGGTTAAATATTTGCTGCAGGTTTTAATGGTAATTCAGTTTGCTGGTAACAGCAATTTATAGTAACTGTACATGTTGACTATACAGTTTATATTGGATGAATCTGATAATTTGCCTACATGTAAAAAAAAAGTTGCAATTCACCTACATACAAATTTTTTAACAAACCAATAATTGCTGCAAGATTTTATCTTGTAAGTGAGAGATATTCGAAAGCTTTTCAGCAAACATTTAATGACTCACGTGAAAAGGTTTACTGTGGATGAATAGCAACAGTATCACTTGTACTAACTGGATATTATGTCAGAAATTAAAATAATTAAAACATATCAAGGAAAACTTTGACCACTTGTTATGTTGTTTTTGTAGAGTATTCAAGAAGATTTTGGAAATAATGTACATTTTTATTTTTACATATGTTTTCCCCGTGATGTTCTCAACCATTTTCAAACAGTCTATAGCATTAGATTCAGTGTAATTCTTCCATACTTCACTACTAAAATCCCACATTGTTATTTTGGGCACCTTTTTTAAAATCTTCACAAATGAGAAATTTGACATTTATATAACTGATTGAGTGGAAAAAGTTTAAGAAACATTTGATTCAAAAGTAAAAGTGTTAAAGCAATATCTGTGAATTCTGTTGGTTTTTTGTTTTGTATTATTATATAATTGTACATCCATTTAATATCTATATAACCTTTACTTAATACTAAATTCACAACATAGCAAAAGCTATTATTGTTGCTAATTTACATTTATAGTCTGAATTTCAAATTTGTCCATATTTATAACATCTTTTTTCTCTCTCTCTCTAGAGGTGTAACCAAGGAGTTAAAAAAATTTATTGACAGTAAGAGAATGACCTCATCTACTGATAAGGCAAGTATTAAAGACCTCTCCACAATGATCAAGAAGATGCCTCAGTACCAAAAAGAACTGAGCAAGTATGCTACTCATCTTCACCTGGCAGAAGATTGTATGAAGGTTTACCAGGGCTATGTGGATAAGTTGTGTAAAGTAGAACAGGTATAAAATTGTTTTAACTCTTTCAAGATGGGTCATAAGTGAAAGGCCTTGTCATCTCGTTTGTTGAGTCACATTCAAAATTTTATTGAACTACTATTTCATAAAATTGATACCAAACTGTAGATTATAATTCAAAGTTTAGTACAATATATTACTCAATTTCTTAACTTAAAAGCAAATACTAAAAAAACACAGATAAACATCAATTTTTGTGTGTCACGTGGTATGTTGAATGAGGCACTCGTTCAAACTAGATGTTTGTGACGTCAAAATACTAAGTCTGTAGTTTTGAATGGATTAGAAACTCAATTTATTGATACTGACAAGCTAGAATATAAAATAAAAGCCTCTTATCGTTTCAATTTGCTATCAAACACAGTGGCACCCTACCCACCTCTTTCCATTTTTTGGAAACACTCCCTTATATACACTTCTATATATGACATGAATAACTAATCGGAAGCTCAGAATGTCACCTAGTGGTTTTCTCAGCCATTTTAACAGACTTGGTGCCATTTCTTTCTTTTGAACCAATATTTCAACAAGGTAGTGTGTGTCTTTAGTATGCTTGAAATTTAATATTTTTTTAAACTAAAATACATCTTAGTTACTAAGCTTAATAAATCATAGTGGAATTCTATGGTATTAATGTAGTAATTATTTTTATTTTTTATTATTCGAATGTATATATATAAAACCTAAAAAAATTATTTTGTTTCATATCCTCAACATGCAGTTTTTTTTAAAGGCTTAGCAACCTATGTCGAGCAGCAACCAAGTACATTGGTCGTAACTAGAAGAGGTAATTGTTTGCTTTACTTCTTTAGTTACTGTTCTATGTTTTAAAAAAAATAAGTTTAAGAACTTATTTCAAAATAGCAATAATCTATATACGTATATAATGTATTATAATTGAAATTTGACTGTATTTTACAAAATACTAGTCTACTAAAACACAGCAAAGACAAGTTACTATGCACAGACCAAAGGTCAGTTTTATGTTATTTGATACGGTAACATGAGTGCACATGAGCCACTTCATTGTAAATTCTGTATTGTTAACCAAGCACAGCTGAAAGATCAATATAATAAAAATAATAAATATATATATATAAATGTATAATGTTATGAAACTTAAGCTAATTAGTCTAAACATTTATGTATTCATGTTAAAATTTATGTTCATTCTAGAATAAAAGAGGCAAAATTTATATTTATTTCCTAATGGTGGTTGCGAGATCGGTCAATTCTACGGAACCCGTACAGAGATTAATTACTGAAAATAACCGATCATATATGGGCAACATGTGAAAAAAAAGAAAAGACATGAGGAAAACATTGCTTTATAAACCATAAGACTTAATAAAAAAATTTGATATTTTGTGTATGAAAGCATTGTAATGTTTACTGATAATCTGCTGAATTTCATTAACATTTGCTTACTAATTTAAAAGTTATAGCATGAAAACTATAACAAGCACAAAATGGTTACGAGGTCAGTCCTAGGGACCGAGTCCGTGCTGAAAGAGTTAATGTTTACTTCCTCAGTGATTTGATTAAATTTCCTTAGTGATATTCTTTATACAACTTTTGAGATCCATGTGTGTGTTAATTGTACTTAACTTGTAGGCCATTATAACTTAATAGTAAAGTGACAAACAGTGATTTATAAGCATAATGAAGTGGTTTTATTTTGAGGGAACATACTACATGTTTCGACAGAACATTTGTCCATCTTCTTCAGACCAACATTCTGTCGAAACATGTATGTTCCCCCAAATAAAAGCACTTTATTATGCTTATAAGTCATTGTTTGCCAAGTTACTATTATATTATCATCATATGTAGCTATACACAAGTACCATATTACATGATCATTCATGTAAATATAGCCACACTTCATCATTTTATTGTTAACTCATTGTTAAGTTTATCTAAGACTTATTTTCAGGGTTCACTTTTTTCTAAGTTTTAGCTAACTCTGGAGCAACTAATAACAAATGTACTTGCATATGTGTAGACAAGACTTGTTTAAATTCAGAGTAAAGCACAAACTTTTAACTGCCTTTAATCTTTAGTATGCATTTGTTTCTTACTTCAGACTGTTGTAGCTAAGTAGCTTCCTCTAAATGAGCAATAACTAGAATCATCATAGCTATCCTCTAACATACTGAACTAATAAGTTCATTGAAACCTCTTGTGTAAGATGAGTGTGGATTGATATCTGAGAAACCCTTACAAAGCAATGCCTCAGAAGAAATATACTGCATAGTGACAAAAGCATAACTTGTTTTACTTAACAGAAACTTTTCACACAAAGAATGAACTTAAGGATGACAAAGATGATTGAAAATGATAATGAAAACCAACCGGCTGCAGGACATTGATAGCGATGTCTATAGAATGTATAAAGCTACAAGATGCAGTGTGAAACAGTGAAACTCAATGGTGATCATGAAGAATGCTGTGGATTATCAAAGGAGAAGAATGAGGTTGTAGAAGAGTGCTTGTTGCAGACTGATTTTCTAGTAAAGCTGTTTTCCTTATGAACTTCTTGTGAGCCAAAAGTTAAAGTTTGAGTTGAGTAGTTACAAAGATGACCATTACTAGACAGCCAGCCATGAAGTGGTAAACCAAGTGGGAGATAAAAATAACCATTATAACCATAGAAATAGCTACAGCAAAGAACTCTAAAGATCCATATATTTTATTTCAAAATTTCCAGGTATCACGTGGACCCATTGTTGTTACCAAAAATTACACAATTGGTCAAGGAGAATGTTAAAAGATAATTGTTAGAGTAATTTTTTTTAGTTTTCTTTATTGTATTAAGATAATTAGTTTGTTTTCCCCATAGAATCTGGATAAAAAGTTAATGTTTGACTTGATACTTTTTTGATATGTTACAAAATCCTATCATACATCCTTGTCCACACTTTAGCAAGTTAAATCCAGTCCTAATTTAGCTGGTTTTTTTTTGCATTCCTTGGAAGCACCAAGTGTACTCAAAGTGTACTTGATATTAAAGAAACAGATTTTTGAATAAAATTTCTGTTGAAAAATTCTTAAGTTCTTTCATTTCTTTTCTATATCAGTGTTGTTCTTGTTTGAGATATTTATTTCTAGCTTAGTGTTTGTTTGTTGTTTTTTTAAAGTAATTCTCATTCCTTTTTTTCCATATATGCTGCTATTTAAATTCAAATTTTTTTCTTTTATATTCTAAATCTGTTAATAAATCTATATTTGACTTCAAAATTAGGACCTGGCTATGGGTACTGATGCAGAAGGTGAACGTATTAAAGATCCCATGAGGAACATTGTGCCCATTCTCTTGGATACCAATGTTACTACTTTTGACAAGATTCGTATTATACTGTTGTACATTCTCTCTAAAAATGGTTTGTAGCTTATTTTTTGCTGAGTTTTTTTTCACTATTTTAAATTTGTGTCACAAAAGCATTAAAACTTTGATTTAAAAATATACTATGTTTGTGTGGTATATGTTAATGAACACAGTTTTAGATTAATATTTTTATGGAGAATGACATTCATACATGAAACATTTTTCAGTTTACCTTTCAAAAGCTAATAAATAGGCCTAACCAATGTATGTTAAATTGCATGTTTATGTTTCTCAGATGTTTTATGTGTTAATATTAGAACAACTTATTGTTTAATACTGGAAATAACCTGATACCAATAAACAGTACATGTCTATTAAATTTCAATAATTGTAGTGTTTTGAACAAACTTTAATGGCAAAATTAAAAACTTTACATGATTTGAAGATATTATTTTTGATTTTGTGCTCATAATCTAAATAGCAGTGTTAATAACTATCTTCAAAAGTCAACTTATTATTGATTTACTGATACATTCAATATTTTCCAGTACATTGAATTTACAATAATATCTGAGTTTTGTACTCATTAAATTCATAGGGTTGAGTTCAACCATAATGAAAATGTTATTTATTTTTGAATGCGGGTGATATTTCTTTCTTTATTGGACAGAAACACTGTGATATGAGTCCTATAGTAATTAGTAATACCACAGAATAGTTAGTAGTGTTTTTTAACATGCAGGAATATCTGAAGAAAATCTAGCCAAACTTATCCAACATGCCCAGATTCCAGCTGTAGAGAAATGTATCATCACTAACATGGCAAATCTTGGCATCAATATTGTCACTGATGTGAGTTTAACAATATGTTGGTAATCTCATATTACATGTAGAGTTCCTTATCTAGTGT
>NW_013667798.1:174492-187954 GCF_000517525.1 Limulus polyphemus | reverse complement strand
TAATACTGAATTTACCAGAGAGTGTAAAGTACTGAAATGTTTTATGAGACAGACATGTCAAGCACCAAAGCTTGTATTGATACTGATTTTACCAGAGAGTGTAAAGTACTGAAATGTTTTATGAGACAGACCTGTCAAGCACTAAAGCTTGTATTGATACTGATTTTACCAGAGAGTGTAACGGACTGAAATGTTTTATGAGACAGACATGTCAAGCACTAAAGCTTGTATTGATACTGATTTTACCAGAGAGTGTAAAGGACTGACTTCCTATAATTTTTACTATTTTCAGTGATAAGACAAAGCAAATTGTTGATCTAAATGAATTAGCGAGCAGATTCTTTAAATTAATAAATCATGACACACATGATATCTTCAATATTTAATACCCCTGTTTTATGAAATATGGTGCTTCCTGTCTAATGTTATAGATGTTTGGTCTTAAGTGTATTTAATTTTTCCTTTCATATGTTTAGGTGTATATAATGGATTAGATAGTTTATTTATCAAGTATTTATCTTAAAACATAAGTGCGAAGTGAGTCTTTTGATTCAACTGTTAACTCTTATAAACTCCAATGGTAATTAAAGAAAAATGATAACTATTAACCCTAGAAGGTTAATAAAAAGTTCTTAAAATTAGTTTGTAAAAAATGTTTTTCCATCTGAAATGGAATTTTCTTTGCTCCAGCTCTGAGATTACTGTGATTGTGAGTTCAATACACTGGTGTGAGCCACCTAAGTTCTGGATATATTGCATGTCTCAAAAACAAGTACTTAGGTTATTTACATAGATATATGTTATACAGGGAAGCAGGAAAAGATTGTATCAAGTCCCAAGAAAGGAACGTATCACGGAACAGACCTACCAGATGTCCCGTTGGACTCCTTCTATTAAGGATGTCATGGAGGTATGGCTCTGATTGTCTATTTCGCTTTCCATTCATGCTAGTTAAAATTCTAGAAAATGGTTTAGTTATTAAAACCATTTGAAATTTTAATGTTGATTCTATAAAACATTCTCTTCAAGATACTTAGAAAACATAAAGTATTATCTTTTAGACTTTTCAGTGACTTGTTAGTGAAAGAATATATTTTTAAATAACTAATTAAATAAGAGATACATTTATTTTTATAATCACAGAATGATTCACAACATCATTGAGATGCTTAAGAGTTATTTTAACTTGATTCTCTGTGTCCTCAGGATGCTATTGACGATAAGTTGGATAGCAAGCATTTCCCTTTCCTGGCTGGTCGGGTGGCACCATCAGCTTATGGTCGACCAACTCCTACAAGGTAATTATAAGGCTAAAGAAATACTGCTGATTCTGTTAAAGTTTATGACATTAAGTGGCCATTGCTTCTAAGATTGTTGTTTTTATGTGGTTTGAACATTTACTAAGGAAACTTGGCTTTGCGGCCATAATTTGTGGTTGATCAACATATTAGCTGTCCAGTAGGGAGTGAACAAAGGATCCTAATACTTAACTTACAACACACACTTTTCATTCCTGGTAATGTTTGTGTTAAATTGTATTTGTGTGAAAGATATAAGAGTATTCTTTTTTTAACAATGCATCAGGTAAGTTTAGGGAGTTTCATAAGAACTACAAATTATTTTAAATGATACAATTAATTTTTTGTGGAATATATTATTATTATTTATTTTAAAAAGATATTTATTAGAAATGAACTTGAACAAGAACATTATTGACAAAAATCATAATGTAATGCCTGACGATGGTAACAATAATGCCATTTTGAAGCATGAGTCTGAAGCTCAGAGGTAATTTCTAAGCCTTTATCTAAGCAAACTAACAAAGTTGATTTGCTGTCAATCAGCAAAATAAAATATCAAAAGAAATATAGATTAACATCAAACACATTAGATATGTGAAATAAACTTTCAGGTCAGTAATAAACAATCAAGATGAAGTATTTTTAATCTTTTATCAAAAGTGTCTCACAAGAAAAAAAAATTGGAAATTTCACAAAGAAAAAAACAAATTCAAGTTATATGAAACTTAAACTAGATTCTGTACAGAAAGATTTGTACAATTGTTATTCAAATTAATTATTTCTGATGTGAGAAGAAAGAAGTTGACACATCCTATGGTCCAGAAAAGGATTAACTCTCTCCGGAGGTTGTCTGATTTGACCAACTGTGGAACTGTAAAAACTATACATACTATAGCTCTAAATTTACTAAATGTATTTTCATAAAATTTTACAGGCTTTTACTAATTATAAGTATTTAATACACAAAATATCAAAGCTTTTACTGGCTCAGTCTGAGTGAAAGATGATTTTTCATGCTGAGAATAAAAACTTCTCTTCTCACAATCTTATTATTTCATTATTATAACATCTAGAATACAAATTTAATAAAGTGTTATATTTCATCTCTTATTTTCTCTACCCTAACACAATAAAATGAGCAATACCATTCTTTCATTTTATGAAGCTTACAAAAGCATGGCTTTGATTTTTTTTATGAGTGCAAATGAGTTTGAGTATACAGTGAGTAATACAAATCCTCGTTTTAATGAATACTTTTTCTTCTTTTTAACAAATGTAACTAAACTATTAATATTATAAATTGCTCAGCTTAGCTTAACAAACTTCAGTAAAATGTCTAAAGTTCCCCAAGTTTGAGCTAATCATACACCCATGCCATATTTCACGCAATATTAATATTACCAGTGCCTGAAAAAGCTACTGGCTGATGCTATAACTTATTACTTTGTGGACTTGACGATTACTGTATCCAGTGGATACAAAGTACTGCAATAAAACCATAAGAAAAAAGATACGAAAATGGTACCAATTTAGTTGAAACTTTTTAAACAACACTCATGTTAGTTTACGTTTCATAAATTTGACATCCAAAAAAGAATTCATGTATTTTAAAATATGCATTTTAGAATACAACAAATATATCAGCCATGAGAATAAAATGTCTTAAAACTACCGCAATTTATCCATTTTTCTCAGTAAGCTGTAAATGGATTTATAAATTCATTTAGCCTTAACATTATCAAATGTGATAACAACAAACAAAGCAAATCCTTTTGACTGTTTACTTTTGCTGCCAAAAGTGGAAAGTGCATAGCAAGCTTTATATAGAAAATAATCCACTCTTTTTAGTAGTTATAAGCATCTCCATCAGCCATCTAAAGTTGATTAGTAAGCAATACTAAACGTTAAGAGATAGGGGTTTGTTTGGTTGGTTTGAAAAATGTATTGGTATCTCAGCAAGTTTACAAGTCCACTAAAATTGTTATATCAAGCTGATCAACTGCATATTTGGGCTAGATGAAGTAGAATAGTTTAATCTATAACTTCAAACCTTGTATGCTGTTACAGGAAGAAATAAATGAGATTTTCTTTTGTCCTTATAAGTTCTCAGCAGAATTTTAAAAAGGAAATGATTTTCCTCTGGACCTTAAAGTCTCAGAAACATGAAACAATTTTGAAAATTCTTTCCAATTGTTTTTCTTTTTTAGCTTCAAAACTTAAAAGGTTGTCATATTAACAGCATTTGAGTAAAGTTTAGCCAAGGAATTAAACATTTACAATTTTTTTTTAAATATACAGATATTTGTATGAAAAGCTGTTTGTAGTACTTGTCTATAGAAGTACATCACAGATTTATTATTTTTTATCAAATACTTGTGCATTGCATGTAATTAATAGATTATTTTAAGTATCCCACAAAACTTTGTTTTTAATGAAATTATATGTATTTGATTTGTTAATTCTGCCAATGTATTAACGTTCATAATTTAACAAATAAGTGTTTGTATTTTTTATCTATTCTTTCCTTTACTTGACATACATTTTTCTTCATAGTGTGCGATATGGCCACTGGCACAAAGATAAAAACACACCAAATGTGAAGAATGTTCCTCGTTTGATTATATATGTGATTGGAGGAATTACTTATTCTGAGATCCGTTGTGCATATGAAGTCACAAAAGTAATGAAGAATTGGGAAGTTATGCTTGGTAAGCTTTGAAAAGATTTAGAAATTAATTTTCGTCCATTAATTTCAACAACAGCTGGTCTTGTTATGTTTTAGAGCGTTGTTGCTTTAATACTTAAACATTGTAGAAAAAAAGTTAGTGGTTTTTATAAATGAATTGGGGAATAATATTATGGTTTGATTATTTTATTTATTTAAGGTATTATTGTAATTAGTTTATAGACACATGCATTATTCAGGGAAAGAAACCTTTTCCTGTAACACAAAATATAATTATTTAGGACTTCCCCAAATAAAGTTAAATTTTCCTAGGTTTTTTCTTTCTTACTTCTGATTCTCTTATTATATGTGCATTTATTTACCATAGTATTTTGGTGTCGATATATGATATAAATTGAACTCTTGGTAAATAAATATTAACCAGTGGTCAGTAGTCATTACATTACAGTATCAATAGATGATTTGATATGCTCGCATTGTTAAATCTTGTATGATCAGTAGTCATTATGTAACAATATGATAAAAGTTATCGTGCATATGCTACATGTTTAATGGCTCGTGGTTGTTACGTTACAAAACTAATGATGATTTGTTATGTATGTGCTACATGTTTAATGACCAATAGGTATTGCATAAGATAACTAGAAGTTGATTTGTCATGTACATGTTACATGTTTATGGCCTGTAATTATGTTAACATACTAGAAGAGATTTATCATGTATATGTTATGTGTTGTTTGGTCAGTAATCATTATGTAACAGTACCAAAACGATTTATCATGCACATGTTGTATGATCAGTAATCATGATGTAACAGTACCAAAACGATTTATCATGCACATGTTGTATGATCAGTAATCATGATGTAACAGTACCAAAACGATTTATCATGCACATGTTGTATGATCAGTAATCATGATGTAACAGTACCAAAATGATTTATCATGCATATGTTATATGTTGTATGATCAGTAATCGTTGTGTAATGTTAATTGTACATTTATGCATTTTTACATGTCATATGGTCAGTAGTTGTTGTTTAACAGTACTGGAAGATTTTGTGTTGCATGTCGTAAGATCAGTAGTCATTAGGTTAACAGCACCAAAAGATGATTTGACACACAAGGATTGTACAATTGATGTCATATGCACCTTGATGGTATAGTATCTATGGTGTCAAAGTGAGAGTTCTTGTTTATTATTATTGAAGTTTGACCTTAATGTTAGAAATTAGAAAATAATTTATTTAAGCTTGTGGCATTGAATCTTTGTAAAGAAATTTTGGTGTTTTATTTTCATCATCTATCTTGTAAAATATTTATTAGCGTATTTTCATCCAAAGTTTTATGTTTGCCAAATTCTGTACATTAGATTTCCTAACATACCATTCCTGAGTGATTTGCATTTACCTTAAAATCAACCTGAAAACCAATGGTTGTAATTACAGTGTGTCTTCATGTGTTCTAATAACTGATCATTATCTCAAAACAAGTGTGTGAGAAATTCTCTTTTGTCCTATTTTGTAATAGATTTGTTAATTTGTTTCAGGATCTGACCATATTCTCACACCTGAAGGGTTTCTTAGTGATCTTCGTGACCTGAGCAGCTAATGTGGTCAAAAGTTACCAGTAAAATATGAAAATGTGGGCTATTAACATTAAATTTTCTAATCTAATTATTAGGTATGCACTAAGAAGTGGCATTGACCTCTTACTTGTTTCTTCTGTATAGTCTTTGATGTTTTTATCAATTCTTGAAACTATTTATCGTTTCAACAAAACCCAAATAATTGAAGGTTTTAACGATCTTTTTACTTACTTGTTAAGATAAATTTTCCTATCATTATGCATCGGGTGTTGAAATTTATTTATTTTGTGTGTTTAATCTCGGTATATATATGCATAATGTAACATGCCACTATTGTTTACTGAAGCATAAACAAAATTCACAAAATCACCCTTTGACTTTTTCAAAAGAGCAAGAGGTACAAGTGTTCATAAATCTTTGAAGTAAGATCTTTACAGCACAATATACAATTCAACGTAGCTCAACTAAACAGAATAAAAGTATGAGGACTAAATAGGATGTTTATAGACCATTCATGGCTAGTGCAGATTGACGTACGCCATCCTTATTATTCTTACAGCACAAGGTTACACCTGTATTATACTCCTTTCAATTCACAATGTCCAGTTCAACAGAACAATGAAATGAACAGGACTAAGGTAAGATACTGTGTCTTGTGTAGATTGACGTACACCATCCTCACAAACATACATAATACATTTTCTCATCGTGTTACTGTTGCGTAAGAGGATTTGACACCTTTTATTATGACTTCTGTTGTTTTTGTTTTTTCGTGTATTTCCCAATTGTGGGATTTTCAAACCACTATAAAATTGGTAAAGGACAATTATTAAAAATATCTGTTGTTTAAAGATCAATAGAAGAATTTTCATTTGATAAAATAAATTGTGAATTTTCACTAAATGTTTTTTTTTTTTTCATTGTGAGTGAATGTCCATGTAATTTATTTACATCCTTATACCTGATGCTTCCTTAGCAGAGAGTCCAAGGATGATATTGTATGATTTAATATTTTAGTATTGTGTGTGGGTTGTGCTTCAGCAAACAATATTAACGTTAGTAGAACAAGTATATCATTGTAAGTGTTGTGAGATCATTAAACATTTGCTCCACTTTAGGTGATACAGTATTATTAAACTTGCTCTGCAATACATAATTTGTCAAGAATCATTCTTAAATTGAATGTATTTAGAAAATATTTAGCACATTACATGTGTTTAAGAGTATTTGTTTTGGTAGCTTAAGTTATATGTTAGTAAATGGCCTTTATGGAGAAAGAATGTTAGTCTTAATTATTGATCTTTTTTCTAAAACTAGTATTTTACTAATTCTTAAAGTTTAGTGTACTTTCAATTGTTCTGGATATATGCAAGGATTGTGTTATTTTATGTAAGATGTTCGTGTGTCTTCAAATAGTGAATAGCTTCAATATAAATGACTAAGATTCGCTTATAGCAAAATGTGGGATGAACAGTTACATGTAGCATAAAATAAATTAAATTTACATTTTTTGTGGTACTTCATATGTTTACTTTGTAATTTGGTTTGTGAAATTTAATGCTAAGAAGGCTATTGATTGAATATAAATTATCTATATTGTGGTTGTTGTTTTTCTATTTAATACAATTTGCCTTACAAGCAACACTTTCCAGAAAATAGAAAATCCAGAGTGGCTTACCAACTAACAGGTGAAAGCTAGTAGAGAAATTTATGCAAAACAGTGTGTGAAGTAGTTTATCAGAACATTGTATTCATAATTTATGATAAGGAATTAATACATTTTCTAGTTTGTTTAGATGTTACATATTGTATCCTATTGAATTAAGAAAAATAGCTTGTATGTCAAATGAGCTAGTGTTAACATCAGGAAATCTGCAGAAGACGTTTTCATTTATATTTTTGTTTTGGACATTTCCTGCCAAAAGGCAATACCAGTTGGTTTGTTTTAAATACAGAATGATGTGAATATTTATTGATCAGCATACATAACTTGTGTAATTTATTAGTAAATATTAATGTGTAATATATTAAGAAAATGTTGTATACTTCAAAATTATATTAGTTCATTTCAGCGAGAAATCATAAGAATAGCAGAACCGTGTAGAGTGCATGTGTATTATACTTTTGAATGATTTAGTGTTTCTTCTTAAGGTAATTGAGATGTATCTCTAGTTGATTCATAATTCTACCTAATTATTAATAGCAGTGTTTTTAGTTTATTTCTAAAATGTGAACTTTCCAAATGTACATCAATACATGTTTTATTATTTTGATTTGTTAATGTTGTAAAAATTATGTAAAAGCTTTTGTATTGCAAATTGTTAGTTGAATAAGCAAGACTTCTTGTATCATAAAAATGTGTAATTTGCTTCTTAATAACCCTAAAAAACAGAGTTAAATTGATACAATACAACATCTGTAATGAGTCAAGTTGATTTTAATATTATAAACTCTCTTTGGCTGTAAATTGTAAGTAGGAACATGTCACATTTTTGAAAGCATTTGGTAATAACATAAAATGTCAAAAATTATATAAAGATCAGGAATTCAAGTTTCAGGCATAAGGATAAAAAAAATCCTAACTAATACAACAATTTTTTTTTATAAAACAATTTATTTTTAGTGGTAGAAAAAACCACAATCTGTCAAATGGAGCAATAAATAATATAATATGTAAATTACCTATATCAAGTAGGTAACTTGTGGTGAGGGAAGAATATTTAAAACATTTTATATTGTAAAACTGCAGATATTGAATTATTGACACATTAGTGTATCAATTTATGGTGTATTAATTTTATAGGTTTCTTAGATGCCTATGTTTTGTTCACTGGTTTGTGGATCAGGGAAAATGTTTTCGGTCCATGTGATATGGTGTTATACCATTTGTATTGATTCATGGAATGGAGCTAGTTGATGTTTTATATAGTAGTGGTTCCCAACTGCTGTCCATGAATTGGTGCTGGTTCATGGATGGGGTTATTTCAGTGTTTTAAAGTATAGCTACTGAAGTACATTGTTTTACAATGTGATGTAAAATTACTTTAAAAAAGTTGATATTGTACAAACTGTTCCATGATATTGTGGGATCAGAACTATCTGGTCCTCAGTAGTAGAAAGATTGGGAATCACTGTGCTATAGGGACAGGTATTGGACTTGGTAGGTAGATTTATGGATTAGGGAATGGGGCTTCTGTCCTCATGATATAGTGTTATACCAGTTGGCTTGATTCACTTATAGAAGCTGGTTGGTGTTTGCTATAGGACAAGTATCGGACTTGGTAGACAGACAAACCCTGTGAAGTAACAATGGTTTTTGTCTTTTTTAAAGTTATTTCAGTAAGAAGCTAAAAGATGTTTGCAATCTTCCATTGTTCATATTTCTCCACTTTAACCCCTGTGCTGGTGTTACATACAAATCAGCTGACCAACCCTGATGGTTATGAAGGTGTGGCATGCCACTTATTTGGCAACACAAAGACTGTTTGGAACAGAGTATTTTAATTAGAAAAGGGAAGGTCTAGATGTTTGCATAATTAAGATAGTTACCACTCACCATTTTTTGCTAAAGTTCAGCTGGTTTTCAAGAGAGGAATGATGGAAATTAAGTATCGAGGTAGATCAGGGCACTGTGTTGGTTGTAGTTCTTTTACAGTTTTAATGGACTTGTGCTTGATAACTTTCTTCTTAAAATTGTTTAGCAAACTTAATTTTGGAATCTATATAAATAAAGCAGTTATTATAGAAACATAGATATTAAGTGTAACCATTCATTAATCTGTGTGTCTTAAATTTCTTCATTTTTTATTTCCACTTTGAACACATCAAATTTGTTTTAACTGAATCCAAGGTTCGTTGTTTTAAAACGTATTATGAACTTAAATATATTTACAGTCATAACTAATTTAGATATATTAAGACTTGATTTGGTAATTGGAGAAACAGTTTCCTTTTTTTAACATTCTTCTTTTCTTATTAGAAATTGTAACAATTATATCATGTATGTAAATGTTTTAGTTCATGTGTAATACAACAGGTTTGAAAAAACTGATGTATTGTAGTTTTTAGAAACTCTTTCAATAGTATTATTTATTTTGCAATTTACCAATCTGTAAATTGACTGATTTCTGTTTCATCTAGAATTATTAAAAAAATTCTTTAATGCACAATAATTTTGTCACATTTGGGAATATATTTATTATGTTCTGTGAAATAAATATTCAGGCGTGGCTCTGTTGTACGTGTCACAACCTTTCATGGTGTTACATTCAAAATTTAATTAAATTATATTATCAATGTATCAATAAACTTGGCATAAAAATGTAGTTTATGTTTCAAATAGTTATTTTCGAAGTTTGAACTTCTTAATTTTTCAAAAAAACTTTAAAAAATTCTCAATCTTCATTTTTCTACATTTTGTGATGCATCTTTGCTTTGATTTATCATTTTCAGAAACTTGTAACTTCTATAATAGGATTTTACAGTTTTCAGTCAGTTAGAAACACAAGTTGTGCATAATTATTAGCAAAAATCTAAAATTTGCGAACTAACTTTCTGCCTTCATTATTTGCTTAGATATCAAGAAATTTGACAAACCCACCAGAGAAACCCTTGCTTCTTTCTCTCTGACTTCCGAAATTGTATGCTAATTAACCTTACATGCTTATTGCAACATGTTTATAACCAATAGAAAGAGCAGATTCTCCTCTACATACATCTTATTGTATGTTGTTTGGTTGTGAAAGGCATTAATTGATAGAATTGCCTGGTTTGTTCTGATCAGATTTGGAGCTCTGAACATTAACAGAATTTTTTAAACCTATTTACAGCTTTCCTAGAACACCATTTAAATTGTTATAGGTTTGGGCATTCTATTCTAGTGATTATGTTTTGAAAGCTACACGAACTCTTTCTTGGACATCCAACTTTGTGAGACAGAACAAGGCCTACTGAAGAATGCTACTTGAGTGCAATACTGTTTTGAGTGTCAGTGAGTACTACAGATACTTGTTTTCTTATGTGTAGTTTTTATTTATTGGTATGTATTTTTTTAAAGAAAAGTTAACTGAAATGTAAAAATTATAAATCTTAGTTTAAATGAAGAAAATTTCTATAAAATATGATAATACTCAGTCACTAGATCACATACTGTTTACTTAAGTTCTATGGGAAATAGCTAATGGGATCCAGCTGTGATTTATTGCTTTTTACAGAAGACAAACTGATACTGTAGTCCAAAGTATAGGCAAGTAAAATTGCAAAAGTAACAGGAAGCAGATGTTAAAAGGTTAATAGTTGAAGTTGAAAATGCAAGATAAATTCAGCAGTCAATGAAGATGAAAAAAGGAATTATTCATTTTCATGTTTTTAACTTTTCATTTCACTTACATTGATGATTTTGCTTCACTTGTTATTTTCATGAAAACAAACAAACTTGATATTCATTTAGGAGACTAGAGGTTATGAAAAGTGTAAAAAGGAAATAACTATTTTTATTCTCAGCATGAAAATCACCTTTCACTCACGCTGAATCAGTAAAGGCTTCTGTAATTCAACGACGAACCTTTAATAAAAACACTGTATTAAAGTATGAATTTCTTAAAGATAAGATTCATACATTCAGAGTTATGTATAGTTATACAGTTACAAGATTGGTCAAATTGATCAAGCCCATATACAGAGTTAAAAGATAGGATTTGTTGCATAAAACTGTTTTACATTAAATAACCAAAACTGTCTTGAGAAAGTTCGGTGTCGATAAAACAGATATCTGGCACATAAACATTAAGAATAGAACACTGCATTCAAGAACAGGAAGCAGTTTTCTTTAAACAACAGTATTTAACGATTGTCATGCATTTAGCTGCATATCGCTTCAGTATCGAACTGTCCTAGCACATATAGAATAATTACAAATGTGTCTAGATATTATACGAAGAAATTAGCTATGAGACGCTACAGTATGGCCACATCTTATAACTATTGCAGTCACACAAATTTATAGCATTTTATTTAGTTTATATCGAGTTTGATCTGTTTTTGTGTTTGTATCTAGTTACAACAAAGTAGAAAAAATGTTGATTCTTTAAGACATAGCACTTTCAGTATTAGTAACCTTTCGTAAACCCTAATTATATTTTCATAAGTTTCAGATTGAGTGCTATTAAAACAAATATACTCTTAAACATAAATTTGTTGTGGCTGTGATATTGGCCTACCATGTGTGCACTGAAATTATTTGTTGTAATGCTAGATCAGTGATTCTCAACTGCTGGTCCATGGGAAGATCCCAGCCAGTCCGTACAATGGTGGGAAAAAAATGTCTTTTAAAACATAGTTACTGGTGTATACTGTTTTACAATGTAATATGAAAGTACTTTAAAAAATGAATATTATATCAAGTTGTCCATGAAAGTTTGGGATCAAAACTAGCTGGTCCTCAGTTGGCAAAGGTTGGTTTTGAGTAATATTTTCACTTGACATATGATAAATTGCTGTTTATATAATAAATAAAGATTTTACACATTGAGCATATTTCTCACAAATCTACAATGATTATTGTTAAAGGACACATCAGAATTGTGTATTTTTATCTAAACACATGCACTGGATGGGTTTTGTGGCATTGTGAATGTACATAACATCCGAATGAACGTTAATAGTACTGTTTAGTAAAGTAGATGATAATGTGTACTCTCACTACTTTTGCAACATTATAATCTTAAACAAATTCTGTCTACCTAAAATGTGGAATGTGACTGCCTACATTATACCTGTGTATTCAACAGTGTGTTGATTGAAATTTGGAGTATCACTGATTTGCTGTAATTTTTTGCTGCATGGTATATACTAACGTTTTTTTTCCTGACAATGTGGTAGAGATAAAACTGACTTGGCTGTGCATGTGATGCATCTCAGGAGAATCCTGAAGTTTCCTCGTTGGTTATATGTTGTGCATATCTTCAGCAGGATACATGTTTTTACAGTAGTTTTGGGTTAAATTCCAGGAGTTCTTCAACATTCACTGCTTTGTTTCTGCAGCTAGCTGTACATGACTGCCATGATAAACTTGAATGACAAAACAAGGTCAACACTGCTTTCAGTTGTACAAGAGTTTGCCCTCCTTATTGTCCCAGAAAAATCAAGGTAAACTTTCAGTGCTGGCTGCTCGTAAAATGTGTCCTGGATGTACTTATATCAAGATGAATAAATAACGTGAATGAAAGTATTAAGCCTATTATTATTACTGACATTTTTTCAAAAGCTTTTAAATATATTTGAAATCTCAATTTTTAAAGTATTATTAATATTTATTATGATATATATTAATGTTAACCTAAATGTTTGAATAATGTTAACTTTCTAGTCATTTACATATGTGTTTCTTTAGATCTGTTATCTGGTGCTTACTTTGATTGTTCTATGTTTGATAATCTTTTGTTTCATCAAAGTGTAAAATCACCAGAGGAAGGATGCCGTGTGGAGATTAAATATAAATTAAGTTTGAAATTGTCATTAGAACCAAAGGATGAACTATTTGGCATGTTTAAAGAAGAAAACATAACTTGTTAAATTATTTACTATTTTGTATACTCCAAAAATCTTAAAATGTAGCTAGAAATTATATTTTGTATTTTTTTTTATCAAGTGTGTTCAAAATTGTAAAAATATGGAAAATTATCTTTATTTTTGATATAAAAGGCTTGAATAAATGAAAGCAAAATGTTTTGTTTAATCATAAAATTATAACGTACAGTTACTCAAATAGTATAGAAGTGTCTGTTTTGTTTTTTGTTTGGTTTGTGTATTGTAAAATATTATTGTTTTTTGTTTGGTTTGTGTATTGTAAAATATTGTTTTTTTTTGTTTGGTTTGTGTATTGTAAAAT